>NC_046659.1:142021795-142023636 GCF_010883055.1 Belonocnema kinseyi | reverse complement strand
ACCACCACCACTCCAGGCACTCTACGTTGAGAAGCGTAGTTTTGTCTCCCCCTAACATCCCCTGAAATGTTAAATTTTTTTAGGTTGAATATTTATAGAGAAAATGTTAATTTTCAACAGAAAAGTTAATTTTTAACAACATAGTTCATTTTTAATCTTTTAGTTGGATTTTGTACCAGATTCAAGCAAATTGAAGTATTTATAATATTGTTGAATATTCAAGCCAAAAAGATGAGTGACTTGCAAACTAATAGTTGATTTTTAAACTAAAAAAGATTAATTTTCAACAACAAATTACATAATTAAATTTTTAGTTAAAAAAAGATTTTCAAGCAACAACAATTAATTGTGAACAATGTATTTTAATTTTCTAACCAGCCGTTTAATTAGAAACCAAGAAGATTCATTTACTAAAAAAATTAGAAGAAAATCAATCAATTTTTAAGAAAATTGTTTAATTTTCAACTTAAAACTATCGATTTCAATCTAATAATAAAATATTAGAATTTCTAGTTAATTTTTTAGACGAAAAACGATTAATTTTCAACCTCAAATCACATAGTTCAATTTGACGTGTAATAAATAGATTTTCAATTCACAAAAAAAAAAGAATTTTGAATATGTAGTTTAAATTGTTACCAAGAAGTTTAAATTTCAATTATAAATAGTAATTTTCTACAACAACAAAAATACTACAAAATAAATAAATTTTTTAATTTAAATTTCCAGTTAAAAAAATTAATTTGGAATAAAAACGAATTTTCAACCCAAAAATATAAATTTTCAACAACGACAAAATTTCAAACAAATAACTGAATGTGAAACTAAAAACGATCAATTTTCAACGACAAATTACATTCTTACATTTGAAGTTGAAAAAATAGATTTTCAAGCCAAAAACAAAATTATTTTCAGTAAAGGAGTTTAAATTTCTACCAACCAGTTTCATTTTCAATCAAGAAGATGCATTTCCTACAAAAAAAATTATAACGAAATAAATAAATTGTTTAGCAAATTTTAACCTACGTGACCAATTTTGATTTTTTTTACCCCCCTCCCCCCACCCTTCAGGCACTCTACGTTGAGAAGCGTAGTTTTGTCTCCCCCTAACATCCCCTGAAATCTTACATTTTTTTGGGTTGAATATTTATACCGAAAATGTTAATTTTTAACCAAATAGTTCATTTTTAACCTAGTAGTTGAATATTGTACCAGTTTAAAACCAAAAAGACGAAATTTTAACAAAAAGATTCAATTTAAAGTAAAAATGTTAATTTTCAACCAAATCGTTGTATTTTCTACCATTTTCTAACCAAAACGACGAAATTTGAACAAAGAAGATAAATTTCAAATACAAAAGTTAATTTTAAATTCATAAAATCGAAATTTTAAGAAAAAATATAAATTTCCAACAAAAAAGTTAATTTTTATGTAAATGCTTATATTTATAGCGAAAGTAATAATTAAAAAAAAATTATCTTTCAACAAAATTTGGACTTTCTAACAAAATAGTTATATTTTTAACCAAATACGTGAATTTCCAACCAAGTGGTTAAATATTTATAACGAAAATGTTCATTTTCCAATCCAATTTAATTTTCCAGCAAATTAATTAAATTTTCAAAATACAAAGATTGGATATTTTTCCAAAATACATGAATTTCGAGAAAAAAAGTCAAATTTTAAAAGGAAATGGAAGAAAATCTTCACTAAATTGGTGAATTTTTAAACAAAAAAAAACGAGTTTTCTACAAACCAGTTGCATTGTAAAACAGAAAATATGAGTTTTTAACAAAAAAGAGACTTTTCATCCAAATAAAATAGTTGAATCAAAAAAAAAA
>NC_046659.1:142006733-142021785 GCF_010883055.1 Belonocnema kinseyi | reverse complement strand
AAAAAAAAAAAAAAAGATTCCATTTTATACCAAACAAAATAAATCAGATTTTTAAACAAAAAAAAAATACATTTTTAAACGAAAAAGTCGAATTATGAAATAAGAAAAAACAAAATTTCGAATGAATTGTTGCAATTTCAAGCCAAGAAGACAAATCCATTTTTTGTTAAAAAATCATGTTTTTGTTTCAAAATTTAACTATTCTGCTGAAAATTCGTTTTTTCGTTGAAAATTAATTTTCTTGACTGAAAATAAAACTATTTCCATTTTTGGGTGAATATTGATATTTTGAATTAAAAATGGATCTTTCTTGTTCAGGCATTCATTTATTTGGTAGGAAATTCATCTTTCTGTTTGAATTCAATTGTTTCTGATATCAAATTAAAATCTTTGTTCGTTGAAATACTAGCTACTAGTCGTTTCGTTAAGAATTAATTTTTTTTTCTTCAATCAACTACTTGGTTTAAAGTTAAACTACTTTGGAAAATTCGTTTTATTTCCGCTTGAAAATTAAATTTTTTTGATTGAAAATTTAAACATTCAATTTTTGGTTGAAAATTCATGCATTTTGTTGATATTGATTTATCATTTTTGAAAGAAAATTTACCCTTCTAGTTAAAAAATCAACTTGTTGGTAAAAAACTCTTCACTTTGTTTAAATTTTGAATTCTTCTCTTGAAAATTAATTTCTTTTGTTGACAATTCTACTATTTTTCTGAAAAAATTTTTTCTAGTTAAGATTTAATTTTCGTCACTGAAAATTTAACTATACCATTGTTAGATGTAAATTTATACGCTAAATTGGAAATCGATATTTCTGGTTGAAAATTCGTCCTTTTTGGTAACAAATTTAGCTTCTGGTTTAAGATTCACTTGTTGAAGATTCATCATTTTAGTTGAAAATTTTTCTTTTATGGCAAAGAAGTTGAGAAGAAATAAATTTTCAACCAAAAAAACGCATGTTTAACAAAATAGTTACATTTTTAACCATATAGATGAGTTCTCAACTCAAAAGATGAATCTTCACAAAAAAATATTTTAATTTTTAACAACAACAAAAAGTTTTATTTTCGACAAAATACATACATTTTTACAACAAAACTTATTTTAAAATAAAATGATAAATCTTAAAAAAAGATAAATTCTTAACCAAAAATGTAACATTTGACAATTCCACTAAAAAGATTTTGATTTTAAATAAAAAACAGTTAACATTCGTAACATCTGTTAAACGACTGTTTGCCGATGGAAATGACTAATTTTCATTTAAACTGTGCTCTAATATTTAATCAGTCAATTTTTGATTAATTAAAATTTTTAGAGTAAAGATTTACGGTTTAAATAAAAATAATCATTGAAATAATAAATAATAAATAAAAATAATAATTGAAATAATTAGATTTTTACATCCAATTACTAAGAAACAAAACAAAATTATGATAAGATTATATAGTATATATTGATTAAAATATTGAAATACATATCTTTAAAAACATTGTTTTTGAATATTTTTCTCGGTGCTCAACTATTTCTGGCATGAGACATTTCAATTTAAGAAATTTTAATTTCAACCATTTTTATTATTGCAATGACAAGAGACACGAATATCATAATCCTTATAACTAAATACTAAATTAAAATTTTTTTGTTTCAGACTGGGATTTTTCATCATCGCTACATTTCGAGGACTAAATTTAAAGAATCCAGGAATTAATGTTCCAGAAAAGACGGCAGAAGAATACTCAAGCCGCAAAGAAAAAACCACGAATTATGGAAAGAGATGTAAATATCTTGATTCCTTACCGGATAAGGGCTAGGGTCGCTTTTTAGAGATTATCGCTTTTTGGAAAGAGGTTTTCAGTCTAAAGGTTTATTTAGGCAAAAACCTGTGATCCAAGATCCTAAGAACTACTTGGAAAAAAATCAATTAAACTACTGATAATCGATAAGGGTGGAAAGAGGCAAATTGGAAGCTTGCCTGAAGCTGTAAAGTGAAGGTAAAAAGATATTTTGTAAGAGAAGGTTCTAGGGAAAAGAAAGGATATAAATAAAGAAAGAAGAGAAAGAAGAAAGGGTTTATAAAGAGTAAGACAGTAAATAAGGGATCAGGAAAGTGAAAAAAGAGGATAGAAGAAGAAGAATTAAGAGAAATGAAAGAAACTAATAGGGGATGTGATTTCAAAGAAGAATATAGTTACAACAATCTATAAAGAATCACGGAACGATATGTGAAGAGTTGTAAAAGTATCACTAGAGAAGAGATATAAAGATACACGAAAAGATACGTAAGAAGTGAGTGAGGTGGACATAAAGAGAGTTAAATGCCCTAAAGAGGCACGAAAGGAGATGTAAAGAGAGGTGAAAAGAGGTACAAAGAGCTACCAAAGGAGACGTAAAGGAAGACAAAAGGACATGTGAAGGAGGAGGAAAGGAGGTAAGGAATACTAAACAATAAAGAGGAATAAGAGAAGTGCTTTAGGAAAGAGTGGTAGAGAGGAAAAAAGAGAGGAAGGTAACCAGAAGGGATGTTGGTGAAGGTGAAGGTGCGGTAGCGGAGAAGAGGATCCAGATCTGTCGCGTGCTGCTTCGCCCCGGAATGGGACGGATGGGAACGGGACGATGCAAGATGAGACGGAACGGGACGAAACGGGATTACGGATGGGATGGAATGAATTCTATGGACCAGTGTTGGTGAGAGATCTTTGCGTTCGTGTTGGTTTCACTCTCGACTGTCGGCCGAGTCGTATCGTGTGCTCCTCGTTTCTGTACGTGTGGTGTCTTCGTGCTCCAGTGTCGGTTGGTCTCTCTACGAGAGCGAAGCGAAGAGTGCTTGCCCGAACGGAGAACAGAACCGCGGCACTCGTTCAGTAGTTTCTCGGACGCCGCACCGGCACCATCCGACCTACGTGATAACCCCAGATTCTCCTATCAACCCCCAGCTCTCTTCGACCAATTAATCAGAAAAATCCGCGGCAAAATATTCACAACAGTACCCAAAAGTCGAAAAAAGTTTTCTCTCATTTTTCTAGATAGTATCTCTTATCAGATAGAAGTGATTGGCACGTGTTCACCGACAGGATTGTCTGGATTTAGTGCTGTGAGTGAATTTATTTTGACTTGTCAGGAGACTGTTTTCAAAATGTTTGTGAAGTTTTAGTGGATTAGGGTAGGTCAGAAGAGGTAGCAAGTGAAGTGAAATCTGAATATCTAGGAAACATATTATTGAGAGAAAATCTAAGAGAAAAATAAGTGAAGAGTCAAGAAGGATTTTCTCAAGTATTCGAAAACTCTTTTTAAAGAGTTTTTAGGTTCAGTGAATTGGGGTGGGTCAGGAACAAGTGAAGAAGTGAGTCGCGGAGATACAGGAAACTGAGTATCACCTGCAGAATCAATCATTCTAATCTGGATTGGAATTAGCTGAAATATTCCTCCAGAATCATTCGGAGTCTCGATTATTCTGGAGGTATATCATTTGGACCAGATGCCACCACGGAGACCGATTCCCTGGTTCCCGATTTTTGCGAACAAACCCTTTTAGTAAACCTTTAGGGTAGATAAAGGTGGGGTGTAATAATGCAGGAGGATCAAGAACCCGGTGCCTGCATGGTGCCCGCGGACCCTCCCCGAGTGCGTGGCCGAGGAAGAATTGATGAGACCAGAGGATTTTTAAAAAAGGGTGGTTGCCAAGATTAAAAATTGGATAATCCTCTTAAGGGTTGGGGGGGCTCGAAAGGGAGTGTGGATGAGAGCGTCATGCCCGCTGAGATCGACACGGGCGGGCCGAGGGTGCTGCACAACTATGAGTGTCCCATACCGACCTCGAGGTCCAGTTCCATCCCCCAAGAAGCGAGGAACCTTGAAATTACTTGGTATCAGGATCAAAGATTCATCAAACCCTCAACACGTCAAAGAACCTGGAGTGAGAGTTTATTGGAACTGGACAGTTCGCCAGAGGTCAGGAGAAGAAGGTTCAGAAGGTCGAGGAGGAGGAGTGAGGTAGTTGAGGAAGGCAAGGAGAAAGTGAATGAAGTTGAAGAATGGAGAAATGAATCTAGAATCGAAAAACTGCAATCTGGGGATGAAGTGCGACCTGAGCTGCGGGATAGCTTCAGTGTCGCGAATCAAGTATCATCAACCACCTGCCACGTGATTGCTAACCGTGGATCTCATAGACACCCCGAAACTAATAGACCTCCGAAGATTGGGGATTTTTTTTTTAAATTGAAGGGCAGGTTTAAGAGCGGGTTCGACCCGCGAATCTCATGGACATCAGTATCTAGTGAAAAGAAACCTCTCGCCTCTAGTCATCCCTGTTCGAATCAGTCATTCGAGTCAATCCGCAGCAACCCCATAGTTCGAGATTGTTCGAGGGAGGAAATTTCTCCACTTGTCGAAAGTGATCCCGTTCAATTAGAGATTGTACCACTTATTGATCCAATTGATTTAGGGATCGACAGACTGAATCTGGATATTGATATTGAACAGTTAAGAAATTCAAGGGACTGTTTTTCCAGGTCGATAGATTGCGATTCAACTGATGGATTGATGAGTGTCAGAAAGAGGAAGAAGAGAAGGAAGTGTTCTAGCATTCGTGCCTACTTTCAGTTGGCTTTTCTCTTATTTTTTATTGCATTCGGGCAGAGTGGACTGTTCACAACGGGAGTGTTGAGCTTTCATGGGAAAAGTACTGGGCTTAGTGTTTTAACGATAGGTATGGTTTTGGGTGCAGTGGGGGCAGCGCCAGTGGATCTCATTAGTGACTCGGGTATCAGGGCTGAAAGATCGGCCAATTTGTCACATATTACGGGAGCATCGAGGAAAATTCAGATGTTTATTAAAAACAGGCATCTACAGATTCTTCCGGATGGCACTGTCAATGGGTCTAATGACGACACTTCCGACTACAGTGAGTAGATTTTTTAACATTATTTTAGGGTTTCCTGACCCTCAGTAAGAAAAGGAACCTTATTCATTTCTTTATTACTAAGAAGGGGAATTGTTAATTAAAAAAAAACGGGATTATTGAATCGTGGCAGAAATTTTCTTCAAGAAAGCCTGGTATTGGCATGAGATTTGATGTTACACAACTGACCCATTTTCTCAGCCGTGGAATTCTGCGGTCGATATGGGGCTAACCAATCCAAAACTTTGATAAATTCTTTTTCCAAATTTCAATTGTTGGACTTTATAATTTACTTAAGATTTATCAACAATATTTCTGAAAAGATTATGAAATATCTTTTTCAGTGTCGATTTTGGTATATTGCAAAATGTAAATTATAGTAGCAATTTTACTTTCTATAGAAAATTTTTTTTCGTCTAATTTAGTAATTTTCGAACGACCGTGGCATAGGTTAGAATCGAGGAAATGAAGAGAGTACCTACAATGTGATTGGAACGCGACTGGGTCAACGGATCCAAGAATACGCGTTAGTACTAAGCGTTCCTTTGCTTTCTTAATTAGTCCGAGCTGACAATTACGTCAGTATTGTTTGTACTGCCTTTTTGAAAGTGTTACATTCTAAAAACGCTTATCAGCAGGAGCTCGTTGACTTCAAACTTATCGCGAAAATGTCCAATTGCCTATCTTCAAGGACAATTGCGACAGTTTTAATAACGGAATAAGAGATTTCTTCCAATGTTTTTTACATGGCTAATTTACTTCTAAGTATTTTTTATTCATTTTCATATCTTTTTTATGAAAATGAGTCTAATTGTTTGATTCAGTTAAACGGTCATTTAGAAAAAAAATATTGGCAAGATGTTCCTATAAATAAATAGAAATGAGACAATCGATCTTGATCGATTGATTAATCAAATATTTTTTTGGGCATAAGTTCTTTTCAATAAAATTAATGAAGGTGTTGTATTCCTATGGGTCTAAGATTTCATGCCGAAATATATTGTATTTACAATAAAATAGTTAAATTTTCAATAAAAAGAGAAGAATTGACTGTAAAGTCTAAAAACTTTCCAAAAAGATGTTTTTTTTTTCGAAAATTTTTTAGACTCAGAAAAAATGAATTTCCTACCAATACGTTGCATTTAGAATCAAATAATTCAACTTGCAAGCAAAATATAAGAAAGTTTAAACAAAAAACAACAACTTTTTAACAAAAGAGTTTAATTTGCAACCTAAAATTATTGTTTATTTTTGAAAAATTCAAGCAAATTCAAGTTTCTAAAATATTGTTGAATATTCAAGCCAGAAAGACGAGTTTTCTACAAAATGGTTAAATTTTTAACCCGGTAAAATATGAAAATAGTTTCTACATAACAATTACATTTTAAATAAAAAAATATAAATTTCAAAAAAGGAAATTGCAAACAAATTGTCTATTTTTAAACTAAGAACGATCAGTTTTAAACAACAAATTACATAGTTAAATTTCAAGTTAAAAAAAAATGATTTTCAAGCAAGAACAAAAATTAATTTTCAACAAAGTAATTAAACTTTCTACGAAGCAGTTTAATTGGAGATCAAGAAGATTAATTTACTATACAAAATTAGAAGAAAACCAATAAATTTTTTAAACAATTGTTTAGTTTTCAACTTAAAACTATCAAGTTCAATCCAATAATTGAATATTTAGATTTTCAGTTAATTTTTGAAACTAAAACCAATTAATTTTCAACCGCAAATCACATAGTTCAATTTGACGTATAATAAATAGATTTTCAATTCACAAAAAAAAGAATTTTTAATATGTAGTGTAAATTGTTACCAAGAAGTTTAAATTTCAATTAAGAATAGTAATTTTCTACCAAAAAAAAAAATTACAACAAAATAAATCAATTTTTAATTATTGTTGAATTTTTTAATCAAAACGATCAATTTCTATCAATTAATGGAATCTTTAAAATTTTAGTTAAAAAAATTAATTTAGAATAAAAACGAATTTTCAACCCAAAAATATGAATTTTAAACAGCGACAAAATTTCAAACAAATAGTTGAACTTTAAACTAAAAACGATCAATTTTCAACCATAAATTACATAGTTAAATTTGAAGTTGAAAAAATAGTTTTCAAGAAAAAAAGAATTTTCTACAAAACAGTTAAAATGTCAACCAAAAGTGGATTTTTAGCTCATAAATGCATTTTTGATTAAGTATTTTAACTTTTAAGCTATCAGTTAAATTTTCAGTCAAATGTCAAGATGATTCTTTTTCTACCAAAAAAAAAAAACTAATTTACAACAAAATATGTCAATTTTCAACTAAAAGTGATCTACTTTTAACTTAAAACGATCACTTTCTATCCAATCATAGAATATTTAAATTTTCATTTAAAAAATTGATTTTGAAAAAAGATGAATTTTCAAGAAAAAATATTTTTAAACTAAAAACTCAAAAGACTCAAATTTACAATAAAAAATCAATTTGGAATAAAATAGGTTAATTTTAAACACTTAAGCTATTAAACCAACAAAATAATGTTTAACGAAGTATTTCAAGCAAGTAGCTGAATCGTAACCAAAAAATATGAATTATTAATGCTAATTTTATCAATAGAATCTTGATCTAAAAGCGATCAATTTTCTACCAAAAATAAAAGCGTGTTAAAAAATCAGTTAAAAACTTAATTTTCAGATAAAGTAAAACGAATTTTCAATAAAACAGTTCAAACTTGGATCAAATGGAAGATTTTTTAATCAAAAGAGATAAATCGTGAACCAATTAATCTGATAGTAGACTTTTCAATTTAAAAGAATTAACTTTGAACCAAAAAAGAATTTGTTTTCAACAAAACAATGATAAAATTGTAATAAAAAAAGAATGAACATTCAACCAAAAAAGAATTAACTTTGGGCCAAGAAAGACAAATTTTCTACCCAAAAATATGGATTTTCTTATAGAATGGATTTTAATTAATTTAAAATTGGATAAAAGGCAAGAAAATTGTCATCATGATTACTGGGATCCTGATCTTAACTTTCATCGAAAAATGGTTGGGTTTCCTTATGTATGTATGAGTATGTGTATTCATTGGGAATGCAAAAAAAAACGAGAAAAAGGGGGAGTTTTTTGAAAAGAGGGGGAAAAGGATAAAAGGAATGTTGTTGATTTTTGAAATAATTCTCGATCCAATGCCCCTATAAAGAATGAGAGACCGTGATTAGCGCTCACTTCAATCTCAATCACGTGCATTACCTCCAACCATATAAAGGGTTGTTCTATTTTTTCGCCATCTTCTTCTTTTCCTGTTCCATTTCCCGATCTTTGGAACCGTTTCGCACGGATCTGCTGAAGACGTTTCAACGAGGACACGTAGTCTGGCGTGACTGCTTTAATCAGCTCAGCCAGGGATAATTGAAGTTAAGCATTCCTCGCAAGTACAACAGAATCGGGAAGAGGATCAATCATCGAGGAATTCGACTGGCAGAACTTCATTCCTAGATTCATCCTATTTTTCTCTGTAGTCTGTTTCGTTTCGACTTCCCTCGGGATGGAGGCGAGATCAAATAATCGCCGTTTCTCGAGGAAACTTGAGAAGTCGAGTAGTCGAGAGACACGCGACGAATGTGCAAACCGATTTTCCGAGACGTTGATAGCAATGCGTACATTCTTTAGCTTCTGTGAGAAAACATAATTAAAGAGCTGCGAGTTCAATGGACGAATAATTAGTTCTTCGCTGATGTTTATTGTCTGTGTCGTTAGTCTTGCATCCAGGTGTCGTCTCACAATGTTGTCTCGTGGTTCTGGGTCATTGGAGCAGGAAATAGAGCTATAAATTTATTGCTAATAATATCCCTCCAATTACTCCATACCGCTTCATTTTGCTTTTATCGTAATTACTATCGCAATTTGTTTCCTTTCATTCTTCTACAGTTTGTTGAAAGTTCATTATTTTCGGTTCAAAAGTCGGGACCCGTTCATTTTTCGGAACGGATAAAATTTAAGAAAGGTAAAATTTCAGAATTAGGAAAAAGGAATAAATCAGAAATCCAAAACTCTGAATAGTATTTATTCGGAAACCAAAGAAGCGGAATGGGTAAAAATTCGGAAACGTTAAAATTAGGAAGAAGTAAAAATACGGAGAGGAAAAATTCGGAATAGTAAATAAATTTTGCTATTAGCAGGTCTATAGTTTTTTTTATTTATGGTAGCATACAAATATTTATAACAGTAAATTTGAATAGCATATCATAATAAATTTATGATATCCGTCATTTTAAATTTTTCACGAAAAAATAATTATTTTTATCATTATATAATTTAAAAACAATTTTTAACGTACAACATAAATTTATTATGATATGATATTTAAATTTACTGCGATAAACATTTGTTTGCTACCATAAATAAACAATTATACACCTGCTAATTTCTTCGGTTTCCGAAGAAATACCTTTTAGAGTTTTGGATTTCCGACTTATTTCTTTTTCCTACTTTTTGCTATTCCTACGTTTTACCATTATGTATTATAACCCATTCTGAAATTTTACCTTTCTTAATTTTTACCGTTCCGAAAAATGAACGGGTCCCGAAAAGTCGACCATCCATTTTTTGGATAAAAATCGACTGACAGTGCAATTCTTAACGGATTTTGATTTTTCTTTTTTAGAATAGACCGTAAGGCTCCCAGGTATAACATTTTACTGTGCAATTTTTATTTTGACTTAACAGAAATGTGTTGTTTAACAATAAACTTACGACTTTTTGTTGCTAAACTTTTCCATGATACCATTTCTTTTAAGACTTTGAAATTCATTTAAAAAAGTCATAAATCAATGTAAAAACTAACTGCAAATTATTAATTAGTGTGTTAGAGTAACACAACAATTTTTAATAATGTTATAACAAAAGTCATTTTTTCGTGATTTGCGATGATTAGCTAATTCGGACCCATAACTTTTGTATAAAGTATCTCAGATAATGATGTCACTTACAATAAGTTAAGAATAGATAATGATTGCCAATTATTTTAACAATTTTTATAAACAAATGCACACTTTGACCATTTTATGATGAAAAGGCTTGATTGTTTTTGCGGAATCAACTAAAATTTTTTTTCCTAAGACTCCTTGCTTTGATATTCTGCATAGTGACCAAAAAATGTTTATTATTTTGTTTAAAAATTAATCTTTCTGATCATAATGAACATTAGAATTAATTCATTTTTTAAATAATGATTTATCATTTTAGTTGAAAATATATCTTTTTGGGTGAAAATTTAAACATTTTATTCAAAATTCTTGTTTTTATAGTTAAAAATTAATTTTTTAAGACGATTTAACTACTCCATTTTTAAACTATTTAGTCAAGGACTCAATTATTTCTTTGATAATTTATCTTCTTGGTTGAAAATTCGACTAATTAGTTAAAAGTTAAACTGCTTAGTTAAAAATTCAGTTTTTTTGTTGTTCATAATTCGACATTTTAGTTGAAAACTTATTTCTGTGATTTTTAATTTCACTGCATTGTTGCACATGTTTTCGCTTTTTTTTTGTCGTTGAAAATTAATTGTTCTTATTGAAAATCTAGCTTTTTCATTTTTGGCAGAATATTCAAGTATTTTCTTGAAAATCATTTTTTTTTAATTAATTTCAACTACTACTCGGATGAAAGTTGAACTGCTTTATTAAAAATTAATTCTCTTTTCAAATTCATACATTTATTTAGACATTGAACTATTTAAATTTGAAATTTTTTTTTTCATTTTTAAAAATTTTAAATTACAATTTTTATTTAAGATTTAACTATTTTTAATTTTTATGTCATTTCTTGAAAATTCTTCTTCTTTGGTAGAAAATTAATCTTCTTGGCAAAATTCTTTTTTTCTGAATTCAACTACTCGGTTGAAAGTTAAACTGCCTTAATAAAAATTCATTCAGTTTTAAATGCTTCATCATTTTAGTTGAAAATATATCCGTTTATTGAGAATTTTTTTTAATTTATATTTTTTCCTTGAAATTCGATTTTGTCGAATCTAAAATACAACTTTATTTGGTTAAAAAATATTCTTCCTGACTAAAAATTCACCTTTTTCGTTGGAAATTCAACTAATTAATTAAAAGTTAAATTGCTTACTTAAAAATTTAGTTTTTCTTGTTGTTAATTCGTCATTTTAGTAAACAACTTATTCCACTGATTGCTAATTTAACTGCTTTGTTGAAAATTCTTTCCTTTTTTTAAAACTTTTTTGCTGAAAATTTGTATTATAGGATTCAAAAGTAAACTATTTTATAAAAAGTTCTTTTTTATTTGAAAATTCTACAATTTGGTATAAGATTCAACTATTTGTTAAAAAAGGAAACTGATTTGTAAAAAATTCGTGTTCTTTTCAATTATAAATTAATTCTCCTCAATCAAAATTTAATTGACTCATTTTTTGTTTGAAATGGATCTTTCTTAGTTTAAAAATCTGCAATTTAGTTTAAAAACATTCAAAATAAAAATATAAACTAAAAGTACTTCAAACGAAATTTTGACTAACATCGCATTTCATTTTTCAAACTATTTAGTTGGAAATTTATGTAATTTGTTGAAAATCCATTTTTTGTAGAAAATTCGACTGTTTGATTGAAAATGTATTTATTTTGTAGAAAATACAACCACCTGGTTACAAATTGATGCCTTTTTTTTTAGAAATTTCGTACTTTTTTGTAAAAAAATATTCTTATTGGTTAAAAATCCAACTATTTGGTAGAAGATATATATTTTTTGACATTTCGTATTCTTTTTGGTAGAAATTTTTTTTAGGGCCAAATGGAACTGTATGGTGAACTTATTTTATTGAAAATTTAACTATTCCATTTTTGCTCAAAAGTTCATAATTTCTAGTTTACAAATTCAAGGTCTATTTTTTTCAAAATCCAATAAGAATTTTTTATTTCTATCATATTCTTTTGAATACTAAGAAATTATTCTTCTTATTATTTTTTTAATTAAAAAAATTGTCTATAAATTTATTCATATTCTATAATTAGTAAAAAAAGTATTTAGTATCAATCGAGGAGTTGACTACTCGACTTTTGTATTTACAAAAGACTTCAAGATTTCAAAAGAATTCAAAATTTGAAAATATTTCAAAAAATTCACAAAGATTTCGGAGATTTCTCATATATTAAAAAGATTTCAAAGAAATTCACAAGGATTTCAAAAGATTAACAAAACGAAAGATTTTCAAAAAAATCACAAAGATTGCAGAAAATTTCAGATATTTACATAGATTTCACAAATCTTTTAAAAATGTCAATTATTTTACAAATATTTCAAAAGATTTAAAAAAAGATTAAACAAAGTTGGTAGAATTTTTAGAAATTGTACGGAGAGTGAACAAAAATATTAAATATTTGAATATTATTTTGCAAAGATTTCAGAAATAATTTAAAGAGTTCAAAGAAATTAACAATTATTCCACAAATATTTTCCAGATGTCATAAGATTTCAGAAGATTTCAAAGAAAGGCACAAACATTTTGAAATTTTTTTTACGTTTCCACAAATAATTCAAAAAGTTCAAAAGATTTAAAGTATTTCAATGGATCCTCGTTATCAATTCGCAAATTTAAATTTCGCGGCAAAGCACAAAAATAATTAAGAAGAATTTGAAATAGGTGCGACAAAAACAGAATTTAAAAGAAAAGCAACGACAAAATTATCCAAAATTTCCTTTCCGAAATTTGTACCAGGAACCTCGATCTAATTTACGTAGACCAATTTCAGATAAAATTAGAGAACGATAATTTGATAAGATGAGGAAGAAGGAAATATTTGGTAATATCAGTTTCACTTTTAAGACCTTTAACCTAACGAAGCAAAGATTTTTATGATACATTATAAAAAAAGTAAAAAGTAAAAAAAAATTTAGTAAATCCAGTAAAAAAGAGATACTACCAAATAAGTTTATATATAGCTGTAAATCTATCGGATACTAACACTTATAAATACTTTAAAATTCAATGTCTTCGCCCGGAAAAATAATTAACACATACAAACACTATTCGCACATATATTCGCATTATCGAGTGATTAGCATGAGACAGAAGTGTCTTGAGATCAAAAGGTTACCACCTACGTCCAATATAATCTCGTCTGCAGACGTCATAATAAGGGCTTTTACGTAAAAACAAAACACATCTTTAGTCTGCACTTTAAAATCAAACCTTCAATAATTATTGTAATCAAATTTCAAATCACTACCTCATTTCATCTTCTAGAAAGAAAAACTGAAACGAAACCTACCTTACCGACTTCGCGAACATTCTGCAGCCTTGGTGGTTCGTGTCCGTGCTAACTTTCCAGAATGTTCTCGACGTTCTCGTTGTTTATATTAAATGTTTAATTGAGATAATAAATTACCTTAAGATGGTTTCCTTACAAATTCATTTCTTACAATTGCTCAATATAATTTTTTGATGTCAAGGAGACTCTTCTAGAAAATTCTAGAAACTTAGCATGGGCACAAACCACTTCAGCCGCAGAATGTTTTGAGAATCGGTAAGGGTAGCTTTCGTGGCCTAGAATCAGCCCTGTCAATCTATTGATCTCCTTATTAATGATTAATTTAAAAAAATAATTTTCATCACTTAAAATTTAACTATTCCATTTTTATTGAATAATTGAACTTCTTTTAGTTAACAATTCAGGAATTTTGTTGAAAATTCGCTTTTTTTGGCCGCAAAATTCATCTTCTTTTTCAAAAATTCGTGACTTTGTTTGAAAATTAAGCAATTTTGTAAAATTTGCTTTGTGGGTAATTCAATAATTTTGCTAAAAAATAATTTTTTGTTGAAATTTCAACTATTTTGTCGACAATTCGTTCTTTTTCGGTTGTAAATTCAACTATTTTAGTAGAAAATTTTACTATATTACAATATAACTTATTTCTGTGATTGATAATTTAACTACTTTTTTCAAAATTTGTTGTTTTTTTGTTATTGAAAATTCATTTTTTAGTAGAAAACTAATCTTTTGGTTGATAATTTAAATAATTGGTTGAAAATTGAACTATCTTTCTAAGAAACAATTTTTTTTTAGTCTAAAATTCAACTTTTTTAAATCGCAAATTAATCTTCTTGGTTTAAAATTCAAACACATGATTGAAAGTTGAACTGCCTTTTAAAAAATACACTTTCTTGGGTAGTGATTGATTATTTTAGTTAAAAATGTGTCATTAAGGTTGAAAACTTACCTATTTTATTTAAAATTCGTTTTTTTGTTAGAAATTAATTTTGGTTGTTAAAACCTAATTTTTCAAATTGAAAATCGAACTATTCCATTTTTGTTGAAAATCTACCATTTTCAGATAAAAATTAGTTGTTTTTTTTTGTTGCGAATTAAATTTTTACCGAAAATTTAGCTTTTATATTTTTGCTTAAAATTTCGTCTAATATCTTGAAAATTCTTCTTTTTTGTAGAAAAGTAATCTTCTTAGCGGAAGTTTAATTTTTTTCTAAATTTAACTACTCGATTGAAATTTGAACTGTTTTATTAAAAATGTATTATTTTCTGTAAAGGTTTTATCATTTTAGTTGGTAATTCATTTGTATATTTAAAAATTTAACTATTTTGTTTCAAATTGATATATTCTTCTTGAATGCATTTTTTTTCGTCCATAATTGCACTTTTTTTGGTTGAAAGTAATGGAAAACTAAACTATTCCATTTTTCCAACTATTTAGTGAGGAATTCAAATATTTCATTAATAATTATTCGTATTAGTTGAAAATTAAGTTGATTTGTTAAAAATTAAATTTTTTCTTTTTAATGATTCATAATTCTACCTAAAACCTTATTTCTGTGATTGATAGTTTAACTACTTTGTTGAAAGTTTGTGTTTTTTTTGGCTGAAAAATTTTTTTTCTTCTAAATTTAACTACTGGGTTAAAAGATGAACTACTTTGCTAAAAATGAATTTTTTTAGGTAATTCTTTATTATTTTAGTTGAAAATTTATCTCTGGTTAAAAATTTAACTATTTTATCAAGAATTCGTTTTTTTTGTGGTTAAAAATTAATTTTTTAAATGGAAAATTGAACTATTCGAATTTTTTAACTATTTAGTAAAGGGTTTAACTATTTTATTAATAATGCACCTTATTTTATTGAA
>NC_046659.1:142000259-142006633 GCF_010883055.1 Belonocnema kinseyi | reverse complement strand
ATTCAGCTACTGGGTTAAAAGTTGAACTACTTTTTTAAAAATGAATTTTTTTCGGTATTTCTTTATTATTTTAGTTGAAAATTTATCTCTTTGGTTAAAAATTTAACTATTTTATCAAGAATTCGTTTTTTTTTTGCTAAAAATTAATTTTTTAAATGGAAAATTGAACTATTCGAATTTTTTAACTATTTAGTAAAGGGTTTAACTATTTCATTAAAAATACACCTTATTTTATTAAACATTTAACTGCTTGGTTGAAAATTTGTTCTCTTTTTTGGATGAAAATTAATTATCCTTGTCCATTTCATTTTTGGCTGGAAATTAATTTAATTTTTATAAATATCATTTTTTTGTTAGAAAATTAATTTTTTTTTAATTCAACTACTTGGTTGACAGTTGAACTGATTTATTAATATTTCATTCCTTTTCTTGACGATTTATTGTTTTAGTAAAAAATTCACCATTTCTAATTTAAAATCCAAGTTTTTTGTTCATACATCTTTTTTTGTTAAAAATAGATTCATTCATAAAAATTAATTTTTAACAAAAAAAGATGAATCAAACAAAGTTGAATTTAAAACTAAAAGTGGTGAATTTTTTTACGACCACAACAAATCGACAACAAAAGGAATGAAATTTTAACAAAGCAGTTCAACTGTCAACCAAGTAGTTGAATTAAAAAAAAAAGAATTTGCCGCACTTGATTCAAAGTAGAAATCTTTTGTGAAAAATTCATTTTTATTTGCTAAGGATTTTTCATTTGACTTAAATTTTCATCTCTTATATTAACGTTTACCTATTCCATTTTTTGTTGCTAATTCAAATTTAGAGTATCGAGATAACTATACATTTCATACACAAATTACTTAGATTATCTTTCTTTTTACAAAATCTCAAATTAGATCGAAAAATTGAATTATGTCACCCTTTTCCTTAAATAAAAGTGACATAAGTGCTGTGTGGCAGCCCTGAGATTATCTGGCAAAGTTTTAAAAATAATTCTCCTGAATAATTTGAATTTCGTATTTTGCCATTCTCTTTGTTGAGTTATGCAAATGGATATTTGTAGTAGAGTGTGATTTTTTGGGGGTCCATAAAAGTCTGGTAAAATGTGTTATTTTTGTTTGGAAGCGGTGGTCATACGCAGAGTTTATCGAAGATAAGTGCGCGTTCTGCAACAGATAGTATTGACCTACCTCAATTACTGTTTGAATGAAACATCCCACAAATCAAGATCACATATCTACACGTGCTTCATTCCTGAAAGTGACTTACACCTATTATGCCATTATTTAGAATTTAAAAAATATAAATTGCAATTTTCGGGCTTTATTATAGTTTTTCTTTATCAAATGAACTTTTTCAATTTGGGGGGGGGGGGGTAATTTTTAATACAAAATACAAATTTCGAATAACTATTTGTTTTAAAGGTTATACGAACATACTTGATAGTATTACATTTCTTGTATTTTTATTATAGTTTTTTATTATATTTTTACCTTGTGTTTGGATTTTAAACCAAGAAGATTAATTTTCGACTAAAAAAAAGTTGAATTTTAGACTAAAAAAAATTGTTTCTTAGAAAGATATTTCAATTTTCAATCAATTATTTGAATTATCAACCAAAAGATTAGTTTTCTACTGAAAGAAAATGAATTTTTAATAACAAAAAAACAACAAATTTTGAAAAAAGTAGTTAAATTATCAATCACAGAAATAAGTTATATTGGAATATAGTAAAATTTTCTACTAAAATAGTTGAATTTACAACCGAAAAAAATGAATTGTCGACAAAACAGTTGAACTTTCAACAAAAAAATTATTTTTTGTTGAAATATATTATCTTTAAACAAATAGTTGAATTTTTAAACAGGAAAAATGTATTCTTAATGAAAAATTTATTGGTTGATATTTTAATCCGAAAAGATTTTTATTTTAAATCAGAAAAAGTTGGATTTTTGCAAAAGAGACCAATTTTATAAAAAGTTTAATTCTTTAAACTGAAAATATGAACTTTCAACATGTCTTTTTAACCAAGAAGATTAATTTTCTGCCGAAAAGACGACTTTTCATCAAAATAATTACATTTTTAACGAAAGAGATGAATTTTGAATTAAAGTCACGTGATGCAATTCAAATAAAATTGCGCATTTCGATTTATTTTTTAGGTATATTTCTTTTCATGATTATATAAATATAATTTTTGCAAGATTCTTGAAAAAATCCAAAAATAGTTTCAAAAATTTCAGGTGCGTAAAATTAAAATTTGTACAAAAAAGATGAATCCTCAACGAAACATGTAATATTAGATATTTTAAACTAAATCATTTTTTATTTTAAATCAGAAACAGTAGAGATCACACAAAAAAGACAAACTAAAAAAAAGTTAAATCTCTCACGAAAAAATTAATTTTTAACCAGATTAATTAATTTTCTACCAAAAAAATTAATTTCTAACAAATTCATTTTTAGGAAATTTGTTTGAGTTTTCAAACAAGAAAAAATGGAAATTTCACCAAAACAATTAATTTCCTTAAAAAACGACGGATCTTTTAATAAAAATTTATATTTTCAACGAAAGAGATGAATTTGGTATTAAAATCGTGAAATAAAATAAAAATAAAAGTCAGTATAACTATTAATATTTTTAAGATAATTTGTCCTTAAGGTTATATAAATATAATTTTACCAAGAATCTTGAGAAAATTGAAAATTATTTTTAAACATTTCAGATACATTAAATGAAATGTTTAACAAAAGTGTTAATCTTACAAAAAATTCTTGAATTTTCAAACAAGAAGGATGAATTTTCAACGAAAAATTTTATGTTTGATATTATAAACAAAAATATATTTATTTAAAATAAAAAACAGTTGCATTAATTCAAAAATGTCAAATTTTCAACAAAGTAGTTGAATACTCAACCAAAAAATTTTAATTTTTAACCAAAAATGAATAAATTTTCTACCAAGAAGATTAATATTTTGAACAAAAGCGATGAATTTTTAATCAAAATCATGAAATGAATTCAAGATAAAATTATGAATTACTGATTACTTTTTAGGTTAATTTGTTCTTATGGTTATATAATAATATAATTTTCCAACAGATTCTTGAGAAAATTCGAAAATATTTTTGAAAATTTCAGATTCGTAAAATCCAAAAAATTTAATATTTGATAGTTACTCAAAAGCAGTTTAATTTTTCAAACCGTAAATATGAATTTTTAACAAAAAAGTTCACAATCCTTGAATGTTCTACCAAGAGGATTAATTTTATACCAAAAAAGACGAATTTTTAACTAAAATGATAAATTTGAAACCAAAAAGAAATACTTTTTAACAAAGTATTTGAATTATCAAACAAAAAATTAATTTTCTACCAAAAAAGATGATTTCTCAATGAAAAATAATAGTAGATATTAAAACTAAGAAAGATTTTAATTTTAAGTAAAAAAAAAATTTAATTCACCCACAAAAACGAATTTTCAACAAAACAGATACATTATAAACGAAATCAAATTAAATTTAATCTAACTGCAAAAAACTGAACAATATTTTTGAATATAATTTACAATTTCTTTATTTTTTGGAAATCCTTGGAAGTTTTAGACCAGTTTCAATCTCTTCAAAACTTTTTAAATTCCTGAATTTCTTTTTAACTAACTCCAATTATTCCTAAAAATATCCTACAGTCTTCTGATGTCTGTTCCAAAATTTTAGAAAATCATTTAAAATGTTTAAAAATATTCTAAATGTTATTTTAGAATTAATTGAACGTTTCCCTCTAATCTTAAGAAAAAAAGTTATTATCTTCAAACCTTTCAATATCCTCAGAAAGCTTCCAAACCTGATTTAAAAATATAAAAAATATAAATTTTGTTAAAAAATGTTTGAAATCTTTTCCAATTTTAAATTATTTTTGCTTATTTTTAAAACTTCCAAAACTTAAAATATCTTTTGAATTAATTCAAAGTTTTACGTATTTTTTTCCCCTACAATGAAATAAAAAATGTCTAACGATTTTCCGATTATAAATCTTCAAAATGGTAGAAATTTAAATTGCAAATCATCAAAATTCGAGTTTTTGATTTTGAAAATTTATTATTAAAAATCATGCAAGTTTTGAGTCTTACGATTATTTACAATTCTGTAATTTTGATAATTTGCATTCGAAATTTTTTCAGTTTAAAAAAGTTAGCATTGAAAACTTAACTTTTTAATTCCAAAATCATCACAACTTAGGAAGTTTCATTTACATCTTAAAAATTAAAGAGTTGTCGATTCTATATCATTAAAATGGAAAAGTTAAAAAAATGGTTCAAATTACATACCCTCAAAATATAAAGCTTAAAAATTAAATTATCTGTTTAGTTTCAATATTAAAAAATCTATATTTTGATGATTCACATATTAAACATTTTTTGAATTTCGAAGATTTAGAATTGAAGACTGGAATTTTGATCTTCAAAATCATCAAAATTTAGGAATTTTTATTTACATATCTTTGAAATTCAAAAGTTTTCATGTGACTCTTAAAAAATGGTAGAAATTTGAATTGCAGATCTTAAAAATTGGAGAGTTTTTAATTTGGAAAATTTGCAATGAAAAATGATGTATTTGAAATTTCTTCAAATTGGAAGATTTGGAATTTAAAACTCTTGACTTTCAATCGTCAGAATCGTCAAAATGGTATTTGTTCCTAATTCCTGATAGGAAGCTAGAAGCCGATTAAAATAAAAATGTTAAATTAAAAATCTAAATAAATTTTAAATTAAATCTAAAATTGAAATTATTATGTAATTTTTGCTAGTTTAATATAAAAAATAAACAATTATTTCTTCTGAGGCAATACTTAGTCAATATCTGATAGTATTATTGGTCAATTTGATTTCGAGAGTCGTTTCACTGTTTCCGAAAGCTTTTAGTTTGAACTGTCATAAAAACCTGCTTTGCATTACAAAGTGAAGAAAAGAAAAAAAGCAGTAAATTTCAATTCATGCAAAGAAAGGATGTTCTTCAGATACTAAGTTTACACAAATTGTTATTGAAGGCGATTTGGATGGAAAGTGGCCCAGGCAAATTAAATCAAATCAAGTCAGAGCACGTTTCTCATCAAATCTCTCGAAATTTTATAGTTTAGCGTTAACTAAAAAACAGTTTCTCACGATTTGTAAAGTAGAAGTACAGTTAGTAAATTATTTAAAATAATTGAATCTAGAACGATATTTCAAGATTCCCACTCTTGATAGAAACGAGTTAATTATATTCAGTTATATGGAAAATTCGAGGAACTGCAATCACATCTGAAGAATATAATACTATATATTTATCGTATTCTAGACGTTAAGAAAACAGACAGATTCATCTTGATAATTTATGTTTTTCGCTTCGTATACGTAAATCAGGTAGTAATTTACTTTATATGTTTTATTTTACCGCCCTAGGTTAGTAATATTGCAAGGAATATAAAATAAATTGAAAATAGTTAATATAGTGTCATGAAGTGATCAAGTTTTCCAGGATCGAATTTTCCTGAATTCCTCGAATTTGCCCTCATTTTTCCTTCAAAGAATTTTAGTTTTCTGTTACCATTAATATTCAATGATCAGCATTTCATTCTGGTTGCATTTTGAACATAGAATTTTTTATAAAAGGCACAAAACTATTTCAAATTTTCCACCTACAAAGATGAATTTTGAACCAAATGGTGGAGATTTTAAATAAACGAAGTTAAATTTCAATCAAAAACAGTCCCATTTTATACCAAATATTAGAACTTCTCAAGACAGTTTAACATAAAGAAGAAAATGGTTGAAAAAAATCTGAACTTTTAATCCGAAAGGAGGAGTTTTTTGTCCAAATTAACAACATTTTAGAATTTTTAACAAAATAGTTGATTGGCGGAATTTCTAATAATTAAATATGAAACTTCAACCAAAACGAGTTGCATTCTCAACCAAATAATTCAATACTAAACGCGAAAAATTGGATTTTCAACAGATAGATGAATTCTCAATTAAAAAATTAGTAGTTTATATTCAAACAAAAAAAACACATGAATTTTCAAAAAAATAAGTACGTTTTCAACAAAATAATTAAATTTTTTGAACAAATAGTTTGAAATTCAATATAAAAAATTAATTTTTAAATAAAAATGACGAATTTTCAACGGAAAAATTATTTTTCTACCAGAAAACACGAATTTCCGACAAAAAGATTAATTTTTAACCAAACATAAAAAATTTACATTTTTCGTTAAAAATATTAATTTAACAAAAATAAATGTTTAGGAAAAAAGTTGAATTTGCAACACGAAATGTTGAATTTTGAGGGAAAAGATAAATTCACAATGAAAAATGTAATAGTTAACAT
>NC_046659.1:141992307-142000131 GCF_010883055.1 Belonocnema kinseyi | reverse complement strand
CCCCCCCCCCCCCCCCAATAAATTTTGAAGAAAATAATTATATTTTCAAGAAAATAGTTGAATTTTTCACAAAATAGTTTAACTATCAACCAAAACAAACCAAAAATGACGAATTTTCTATGAGAAAAAACGAATTTCCAAAAAAAAAAAGATTAATTTTCAATCAAACATAACAAAGTTACAATTTTAGTTGAAAACATGAATTAAAAAAAATTGATGGCCAGCAAAATAGTTGAATTGAAGAAGGCGAAATCTTGAATTTTCAAGAAAAAGATAAATTCGCAACGAAAAATGTAATAGGTGACATTTTAACCCCCCCCCCCCCCCCCCCCCCCCCCCCCCCCCCCACACCAACGAATTTTCAAGAAAAGAATTAAATTTTCAAGAAAATTGTTGAATTTTTTAGCAAATAGTTTAAGTATCAACCGAAAACAAAAATGATGATTTTTAACCGAAAATGGTAAAATTACATTTGCAATCCAAAACATTAATTAAAAAAAAAAAAGAAACTAGTTTTTATCAAAACAGTTTGATTCTTCAATTAAAAATATGTCTTTTTAACAAAATATCAAAAATTTTAACGAAATTCAAGTTTTAACTTGAAAGGACGATTTTTTTCTTTACAAGAAAGTTGAGTTATCAACCCGAAAATTGGAATTTTGTACTAAAAGAGATGAATTTTATAACCAAAGAGACGAATTTTTAGCCAATAAGAATAATTTTCTAACCAAGAATGCGAATTTCAACTTAAAAAGAATCAATTTTGAACCAAAAAGTTGCATTTTTAACCAAAAGTTGAAAAAAAATTAATTTTAAACCATAAAAACAACAAATTTTTTACAAATAGTTCAATTTTCAATCAATGTCATGAACCTTCAACGAACAAAATTATTTTTTAACAAATTATTTAAACTTTTCCCTGAATAGTTGAATTGGAAATTGTAAAAGATCAATTTTCAACAAAATACTTTAACTTTATGCAAAATTAATTAATTTTCAATTGGAATAGTTAAATCTTCATTTATAAAAGTTCATTTTTTACCAAAGAAGATGAATTTTCAACTATAGATCCATTTAAATGTTTAATGTAAAAGTAGAGATAAAAAACGTTTTAATTTTATTTGAAAAACAGTTGCATTAACCAACTCAGTTACACTTCTAACAAAAAAAGGACATTTGGAGACCAGAAGATTAGTTTTCTATCAATAAAGACGAATTTTTATTGTTGAAAAGTCAATTATCAACAACAAATGAAAAAGTTACATTTTCAGCTGAAAAATTGATTTTTAACAAACAAAAAACAACCTATTAACAAAATGGTTAAATTTTCAAACAAAGAGATGAACCATCATTCATTAAAAATAGTTTTCAACGAGAAAGTTCAACCTTTATCAGAAGAGTTCAACTTTAAACAAAAGAGTTCTACTTTTAACAAAATGGTCGAATTTTCAAATATGAAAAATACTAAATTTGATCAAAAATATTTTCAATTTTCTTCACCAAATATTTGAACTTCTTAAAAGACACTTGAACTTTCAACAAAAAAATAATTATTTTCAATAAAAAAGGAGGAATTTCCTGTCCAAATTAACAAAATACGTGAAGTTCTAATAAAATAATCAATTAATTTTCAACAAAATAGTTAAAATTTCAAACCAAAAGATAATAATTTTTCCTTCCCTATCCCTTTTGGGTTGAGCGTGATTCAAAAACTGCTTCGACCCAGGTCGCTGATCAATCTCTCTAGCAAGCAGCCCAGGCGAAAAGCTTTACAAAGTCATTATCTAAAGCCCTCCAATCGGGTCCATTTATAAATTGAGTAATTATTTGAATTCACTTTTCAAAAAAGAATGTTGTTTTTCAAAAAAGCTACAAAAGGGATTCATTATCGATATTTATTTTAAGAGTAGTTTTATCTGAATGATTCGTCTGTTTATATTTAGTAAGACTTGTTTATATTTAATAAACATTAAAGTGAGACCGACAGATAAGGTATATTTGTTAGTGACAAGTCGCTTCTTGCTTCCTGCAAACTCGTTATTCCTGCCAGTCATCGTTCCCTATCTTATCCTACAGGATTTTTCAAAACGGTGAATCCATGATGAAGAAAAACAGCCGACGAAGCCGTTCAAACCAGTCAGTAAAAAGTCTTATAGATTCAAGTTAATTGCCTCAAAAGGTCATTTACATTAGGCAAGATTCGCGGAAGTAATTGTTTTTTTTTTTTATAAGTATTCATGATTAAACATAAAATTTATTTATCATAATTAATAAATAACAAAAATAATTGCACTTATTTGCCTAATTGAAAGTTTTTTTGTACAGGATGACTGCAAAACTTAATTTAAAAAATTGTCTGACTTACCTGATTTTTCTTTCACCAACTTTTTATTGTTTCTAATCATTAATAACCAAAGGACTGAATTTTATTATTCTCAAATGTTTAACACAGAATCTTTTATAAACGGAATAAAGCAATTTTAAATTACACATTCCATCACCATAAAAGGTGAATTTTAAATTCAAAAGAATGAATTTTGAAGATAAGAGTTTATTTTTCGAAAAAATGACTTTTTAACCAAATATTTAAATTCTCAACGAAATCATTAAATCTTGAACAAAATAGTTGAATTTTTAACCTTTAAATATTAATTTTTAACTCAAAGGTATAATTTAAAGAAAAGATTAATTTTAATCTAACATTAGGGATTATCTGTCTAAACTCTAAATTAACAAAATACTTGAATTAAACAAAATTTAGTTGAATTTTCGACTTAAAAGTGTTAGTTTTCAAATGAAAATGGGGAAATGTAGTTTCTAGTGGAAAAATTAATTTACAAAAAAAAAAACTAATTTTCAACAAAGTAGTGAAATTTTTTACCAGACAGATGAATTTTTAAAACTAAAATGGTGAATCTGCAACCAAAAAAATAAAATTCTGATTAAGTTTCAACCAAAAAAACGTAAATAGTTGAATTTTCAACCTTAAAATATGAATGATCAACAAAAAATTAATTTTTATCACAGCAGTTATATTTTTAATAAAAAATGAGGAAACTTCAAGGAAGAATATTAGATTTTTTACCATAAAAGACGGATTTTTACCAAAGTAGTTAAAATTTCCATGAAAAAAAAATTTAACCAAAAGAGGAATTATCAGCAAAACGGTTTCATTTTCAACCAAAGAGTTGAATTTTTAACTAAATTTATGAATCTGCAAAAAAAATTATGAATTTTAAACAAAAAAAAAATCTTTTTCTACCAAAACTCTGCATTTCTGATAAAAAAGGAAAAATTTTAATTAAGAAGATTCATTTCTTAGCACCAGATGTATTATGAACCAAAAATGGAAAAGATAAAATTGTATTAAAAGAATTAATTTTCAAATACAAAAAAATTGAACAATATTTAATTGAAATGAATTGTTATCCAGGTAGTTCAACTTTTAACCTAAAAGTTTAACTTTCAAAACAAAAAGACGAATTTTCAACAAATAAAGATTTTTCATGATTCAGAAATTTCTATAAAAAAGTTGAATTTTCGAACAAAAAATATAAATTTTTATCAAACAAGCTAATTTTCAACCAAAAGAATTTACTTTTGACCAAAAACACGAATTTTGAGCTAACAAATAAAAAAAATCTCCACAAAAAATGGAAAAGTTATATTTTCATTTAAAAAAATTGATTTTCAGCCAAAAAGATGAACGAATTTTAAACAAAATAGTTAACTTTTCAATCAAAGAGATGCGCCTTCAACTGAAAAATAAATTTGCAATAAAGTTATTCAACTTTTACTTAAATAATTAAAGTTTCAATTTAAAAAAATCGATTTTCAACCAAAAATTTAATAAGTATATTTGTTTTTAAAAAATTAACGTTTAAACAAAAAAATAAGATCTCAACAAACTAGTTAAACTTTCAATGAAGCAGTTGCAAATTTATTCGAAACAGAGGAATTTTTAAATCAAAAAGAAGAACTCCCAACCAAAAGAATGAATTTTTAACGAATTTTTTTAATTCGAAACGAAATTATTTTTAATAAACATTTATCTTCTTTGTTCACAGTTTACCTACTTTAAAAAATTTAATTAGTTGGTTGAAAATCGGGTTTTAGGTTAAGTTTGAATATTTATTGTTTGACAATAATACTATTTAGTTTAAAATTTAATTACATTGTGGAAAATTGTAATATTTTGTTGCGAGATCAAAACGCTTGTCTTTGAACTGTTAAAAACGATTTAGAAAATCGATAAAAATGTTCATATACTTAATAGTAACTAATTTTGAGAAATAACTGAAGGCGAATTTAAAAAACAAATATTTGGGGTTAACATTATTAGTTTAAAAATAATAATCAAATGTTTAATGTTTTTACTTTCTTTTTAGGTAAAAGTAGCAACTTGGATTTAATCTTAATGTTTTAGAGCATTTATATAAAAAAAATTTGATCTTAGCAAAGTACTGTTTAAAAAAATAACAATCGCACAGTTCCTTAATAAAATTTTTTGAATAAAAACGTACCAAAGAGATTCGTAAAGAATCTTTTGGGAAATAAAATGTGCCCAACAAAATATGGAATAAATAAGAATTGCTAATTTTACCTTTATGGAGAAAATTAAAAACATAAAACTCTAAATAACTCATGTTTTATCAATAATTTGAACCTGAATTTGTTTAAAGTTTGCCTTATTTTTCTCTTACACTAAATTTGTTACGATTAAGTATGAACAGTTTTTCCTCAATTTTATAAATTATATTTTAATTTAGAACAATATATTTGAAAAAAAAGGAATTATCAACCAAACGAATGAATTTTTATCCGAAAATATGATGCTCCAAGTAATGAGACTACCTTTCTACCAAAAAGAAGATTATAAACAATTATTTTAATTTTCATTTAAAACAGTTTTTCAGTTAAAAAATCAATTTTCAATTAAAGAAAACATTAATTATTAATCAAAGAAATAAATTTCCAGTCAAAAAATTTATTTATTTAACATAAAAGAAGATTTTTTTAAAATCTCTGGAATTTCCATAATTTCCCGATTTTCAGGACCTAGAGTCAGCCTCTTACATTTCGTTTCTATTTATATTTTTTATGGCTGACCAAAAAAGTATCTTCAATTTGATTAAAGTGTTGATGATTTGACTGCATACAAAGGAGGGTATTGATATGAAATTATAAATTCTTATCATCTAAAGTGCTATTCATTATTGCAGCAAATTAATTAAAAGAGAAGGGGGTTGTGGAATCTCGAAGTTCAACACGATCTGACGAAAATGGTGGCTTTGCAAAAAGCGTAACAGTTCGTCGCGTGACTTCCATCAGCGATTCGTTTCAAAGGGCTCTGGAATCCTCTGATTCCACACATTTTTTTGTATCCTATTTCGGGAAAACCTTAATCATTAAAGGTCTTAAATACTTTAAAAAAAGGGTGTTACCTTGTTGATCACGATAATAATTAATTTTTATGTTAATATTATATAGTATCGAATACTGATCTAATATTTGGAGAAACGAAAAAAAATCTGCCCCAGCCCGGGTTTGAACGCGGAACTCCATTATCCATGAGTAGAGCGTTTAACCAATTACGCTACCGAGACCTTCTGAGAACTGTGTGGATTACAAGAGTATTGCATGGGCTGCTCGGGTAATTATTATTGCCTTCTCAGTAAAGAAAATAACTTCATTTATTTTCTGAAAAAGTAACTTTTTTTAAATTTTGCGCGAATGATTTTATATATGGAATTTTTGATTTAATGTGGAATTCAAAACTTATCTTTCTCCTTTGAAAATTCAACAAATTGGTCGAAAATTCTGTTGAAAATTAATCTTTTTTTGGTAAAAAAATTAATCTTCGTGGTGGAAATTTACCTTTTTGGTTGAAAATTTAACTGTCAGTTTGAAAATCCCTTTAGAAATTCCAATATTTGTTTAAAAATTCATGTATTTTTGCTTGAAACTAATCTTTATTGGTAGAAAATTAATCTTTTATATTAAAAAAAATTATTTTTTAGGATGGAAATTTATTACTTTGATTGAATATTAGTTTTTTCTTTCATTAAAAGTTAATTGTTTTAACTTAAAAATTGTTTTAGGGAAAAATTAGAATAATTGTTTATAATCGTCCGTTTGATAGAAACGTAGTCTCATTACATGTAACATCAGATTTTCGTCTAAGAATAAATTTTTTAGTTAAAAATTCATGGCTTTTACTTGATATTAATCATTAAATAGTATAAAATTTATATTTTAGTTAAAAACTAAATTTTTTTTTAAATTCATTTTTTTGATAAAACTATTTTTGTTGAAATAAAGTTTAATTTTTTTAAACTAAAAATCTGTTTTAGGTGAAAATTGAACTATTGTGTTAAAAATTCGATTTTTTTTTTTGGTTGAAAATTGATATTTCTAACTAAAAATCGGTCCATTCTATTCATGGTTGAAAATTGTTCTTATCTCGTAGAAAATTTTTCTATTTTATTAAAAATGGTTTTTTCTTTGTGAAAAATTAATCGTATTGTTTGGAAATTCAATCATCCCGTTAAAAATGATTTGTTTGTTTGATGAAGATGCCTATTTTTAGTTAAAAATTCATTTCTTTCATTGAAAATCGAACCTTTACATTTTTTGTGGAAAATTTATCTTCATTATATACATTTAATCTTTTTCGTTGAAAATTCCTCTGTTAAAAAATATATCTATTTCGTTGATTTTTTTATTTGAAAATTTATTGTTTTACTGACAATTTACCTATACTATTTTTAGTTGACAATATCCTAGTGAGTTAAAAATTCAGGTATTTTGTTGAAAATTTTACTTTTTTGGGAAAAAATTAAATTTTTGGGTTGAAAATCCAACTACTATTTGGATTTTTTTTTTCTTCATTAACTAAAATTTTTTTTGGTTGTCGTTTCAACTCTTTCTTCGGAAGTTCCTCTTTTTTTGTTTGAAAATTACTCTCTTTTCTTGAAGGATTCAACTACTTGAAGTTTAGATTAGTAAGTTGTTAAAAATTTGTATTTCTTGGTTTATTTCAGCCTTTTTGACAGAAAAAAATATTATTTGGTGGAAAAAAATGTGTACACCTTTCGTTTAGAATTAATTGTTTTGGATCGAAGAGTTATTACTTTTGTTGTAACTTAAAACATTTTGTTGAAGATTCCTTTTTTCTTAGTTGAAAATGAATTTTTGTTTTAACTAAAAATTTACTTCTTCAATTGTTGTTTAAAAATTTATTTGTTTAAATTAAAAACTCAACTATTTAATTAATAATTCATCTATCTTACGTATGTGTGACGTAATTTGTGAGTGAAACCTTATAAAATTCTCTGTTTAGATTTATTTACCTGAAAAAATGTTAATAGTCTGTGAAAATGTAAAATTGGTTAGGGAAAAATCAAGGAAAGTTAGCGAATTTCAAAATTGGAATTTTTTAGGATATCTTAAATATTGGCTCAAGAAGAAGTAAGTGGTGGAGGTTTCATAATGGGACAGAATTTGTACCTTAGGATTAAATCCCGTGACTCAATTCACACACAACATGGGGATTTCAGATTCAATTCACTTAGACCGTTTCTTAGAAACATTTCCCCTATACCGGGAATAATCTAGCGATTCCAGGAAATTTTTGTCCGGGGTTTGAGTAGACACCCTATTGGCCCACTTAAAGGAGAATAAAATAAAATTCAGATAGATACAGAGATAGAGGTCAAGATGAAAGAAAGGGATGGTGATACAGAATATGAAAGATGGGGAACTTCAATCCTGCTTTAAGATTGAAATAGAGATAGTAATGGAGGTGGGGATAGAGAGGGGGGG
>NC_046659.1:141980617-141992217 GCF_010883055.1 Belonocnema kinseyi | reverse complement strand
AGAGAGAGAGAGAGAGAGAGAGAGAGAGAGAGAGAGAGAGAGATGGTGATAAAGATGAAGATTAACGATGAGAAGCTTTAATTCTGCTTTAAGAATGAAAGAGATAGAGATAGATGTAGGGATGGGGAAAAGATGGGTATGGAGATAGAGATAAAGATGAAAGATGAGGGACCTTAGCCCTGTTTCAAGACTGAAGTAGATAGAGATAGAGATAGAGACAGAGATAGGGATGGGGATGAAGATGGATATGGAGGTGAAGCTGAAAACTTGGGAACTTTAACCCGGTTTTAACAATGAAATAGATAAAGATACCAACAGAGACAGAGATACTGAGATAGAGAAAGAGACAAAGATAGTGATTAAGATAACGATAAAGATGAAAAGTGAGGAAATTTAACCTTGACTTTAAAATGAAGCAGATAGAGATAGAGATAGAAAAAGAGGCAGAGATAGGTATGGGGAAGATGATGAGGATGTGGATGGAGATGAAAATGAATATGAAATATAAGAAATCTTAGCCCTGCTTTAAGAACGAAATAGATGAAGATAGAAAAAGAGACAGAAATAGAGATAGGAGTGGGGATAAAGATAGGAAAGTGTATGAGAATGGGAATCGGGATGGAGATAAGGATAAAGATAAAGATGAAAGATGAGAAACTTTAATCTTGCTTTAAGAATGACATAGAGATTTTAATAGAGACAGAGATGGAGATAAATAAAGAGACAGAGATGGTGATAAAGATATAGATGAAGCTGAAAGATGAGGAACTTGAATGCTGCTTTAAGCATAAAATAGAGAGCGATAGAAAAAGAGATAACGATAGGAATGGGGATGAAGATTGGAATGGGTATGGGAATGGGAATCAGGATGGAGATAAAGATAAGGATGAAAGATGAGGAACTTTAATCTTGCTTTAAGAATGAAATAAAGATATTAATAGAGACAGATGGAGATAGATAAAGAGACAGAGATGGCGATCAAGATATAGATGAAGCTGAAAGATGAGGAACTTTATTGCTGCTTTAAGTATAAAATAAATAGAGATAGAAAAAGAGATAGGGATGGGGATGAAGATGGATATGGAGATGGAAATCAAGTTGAATATGAAGATAAAGATGAAAAATCGATAACTTTAACCCTGGTTTATAAATGAAATAGATAGAGATACCAACAGAGACAGAAAAAGAGACAAAGATAGTGATTACGATAGTGATAAAGATGAAGATGGAAGGTTAGGAACTTTAACCCTGATTTAAAAATGAAATAGATAGAGATCGAAATAGAAAGATAGGTATATAGATAATGATAGAAAATAGACAGAGACAGTGATAGGGAGGGAGATGAAGATAAGGATGGGAATGTGGATGGAGATTAAGATGAAATATGAAAGAAGACGAACGTTAATCCTGGTTTAAAAATGAAATAGGGATGGAGATAAAGATAATTGTAACAATAAAGATAAAGATAAAGGATGAGGAACTTTAATCTCCGTCAAGAATTAAATAGATAGAGATGGGGAAAAATACAGATACAGAGATAAAGATAAAGGTAACGATATTGATAAAGATGAAATATGAGGAACATTAACCGTGCTTAGGGATAGAGATAGAGATAGCGATAACGATATTGATAAAGCTGGAAGATGAGGAACGTTACCTCTGATTAGAGATAGAGAAAGAGAAAGATATAGATATAGAGATAGAAATAAATATAGAGATAGAGATAAATATAGAGATAGAGATAAAGATAGAGATAAAGTTAGAGATAGAGATAGAGATAGAGATAAAGATAAAGATAGAGATCAAGATAGAGATAGAGAAATAGAGAGATAGAGAGATAGAGATAGAGAAATAGAAAGATAGAGATAAATATGAAGAACTTTAACCCTTCTTTAAGAATGAAATGCAGCTAAGCGTCAATGACACATTGGAACGTGAACGAACCGCTCACAGAAGCCGCGATACGAGACAAGCTTGTATCAATGTATCACAGCGGCAGTGAACTCTGAAGGATGTTACCCAACGACACGTAACGAGCGCTTCATTAATTTCGTAATCGACAAGGCGTCGCATCAAACAGACTCAACGGGGAGGGTCCCCGTCTCGTGAGCATCCGTCAAAAGCCTCAGCCTATCACAGACGCATTTGCTTGCCTCTATCAGAATTATAATGGTCCCTCAACTTAATGGGACTCACTCATTTTTGTCGTGTGCCGCAGACCTTTTCTACACAATGCCTGCATTTAATCCTCTTTGACCCGAAAGGATTCACGCTGTGGCGATAATTCATAACGTTCATTGAAAACTTACTCGCATCATTTATCAACACCATCATTAGGAATTGATTTCCCATGGCGTTTCTCATTTATTTAACCGAGACTCATTATTCTCTTTGATTTATTTCTTGTTGATTTTCCTATCAGAGGCGCGTGTCGAACGTGAAAGGATTCTCTTAACGCTGTGAAATTAAAATGAGGCCTTTTAATATTGATGAGAAATGATCGAGGCTGGTCACTCCCAGGCAATAATTCCCGCGTCATTTTCCGGCATTTTCTGATCATTTAACTTTTTAAATTCTAGCTTACAAGATTAAAGAATCTGCTATTCAATGTATTTGAAGCAAAATTTCTAAATTTAGGAATCTAATAGGGAACAGTTTCAAATTTAAAGCTTTTAAAATTAGAGTATTTCCAAATAAAACATATTTCAAAGTTGTTCATTGAGTCATTCGACACGACTCGAAGACGCGGACAAATATATCATTTAAAGTCCAGTTGTAATTCCGATATTGCAAAAAAAAATTTCTTATATAAACAAGATAAACAATATATTTTGAAAACTATAAATAGGTACTATTAGATCATAAGAGGACATGTTGTTCTTCAAAAGATCATAAACTTATAATATTGAACGGGACTAAATTTATAATATTAAATGGCATAATTTAATCTTAGTATCATAATATTATACTATGTAATAAATGAACATAAATAATCTTATTAAAATTTAAAAATTATTTAAAAATTGAGTAAATAGGTACTATCAGATAATAAGAGGACATGGAATGTTCTTCAACAGATCATAAACTTATAAAATTGAACGGCCCTAAATTTATAATATTGAATGGCATAATTTGATAATAGTATAATAATATTATACTACGTAAAAACTGAGCATAAATAATTTTACTAAACTTTCAAATTTCATCAAGAATTCACAATTTCACAGACTGCAATCATTTTTTAAAAGATTTCAGATAGATTTAAAATATTTCATAAAGACGTCTATTATTTCACAAAAATTTTAAAGATTTCGGATAGATTAAAGAAACTTCACAAAGAATTCAATCATTTTTCAAAGATTTCAATAATTTCACAAATATTACCGAAAATTTCAAATGCTTCGCAAAATTTTTTTAACAATTTGCAAAGATTTCATGAAGACTTCAAAAAGATTTCAATGATATCCCAAAGGTTTCAAAAATTTCACAAAGATTTCAAAAAAACATCTATTTCTTCAAAAAGATTTCAAATATTCAACAAAGATTTGAATGATTTCACAAATATTTCGAATATTTCACAATGATTTTTAGAGAATTCACCAATATTTAAATGATTTTCCAAAGATTTTAAAGATTTCACAAAGATTTCTATTATTTCACAAGGATTTAAGATAGATTTCAAAGACTGAGCTAAGATTTTAATGATTTTTAGATTTTCAGAGAATTCACAAAGATTTCAAATATTTCTTAAAGATTTCAGATAGTTTTCAAAGATTTCACAAAGACTTCTATTATTTCACAAGGATATCAGACAGATTTCAAAGATTGAACAAAGATTTCAATGATTCCCTAATGATTTCGCAAATATTTTCAATATTTCGGAAAGATTTCAGGTAGATTAAAAAACCCTCACAGAGATTTCAATTATTTGACAATGATTTTTAGAGAATTTACAAAGATTTCAATGATTTCCCAAAGATTTCATAAAGATTTCGAATATTTCTCAAACATTTCATATAGGTTTGAAAATTTCACATTTTTTCATGAAGATTTCAGATATATTTCAAAGATTGAAGAAAGATTTAAATGATTTCGCAAATATTTCAAAGGTTTTACAAATATTTATAGATAATTCACAAAGATTTCAATGATTTGTCAAATATTTCAGAAAGATTATAAATATGTCGCAATGATTTCAGATAGATTTCACAAAGACTCATATTATCATACAAAGATTTCAGATAGATTTCTGAGATTCAGTGAAAATTTCCATGATTTCTAATGATTTCACAAAGATTAAAAATATTTAGCAAAGATTTTTACACAATTCACAAAGACTGCCATTATTTATCAAATCTTTCACATAGATTTCAATGATTTCACGAAGATTTTTAATAATTTCACAAATATTACCAAATATTTCAAATATTTTGAAAAGATTCCAGAAGATTTTTCGAAGTTTAGACAAAATTGTAATGATTTCCCTGAGATTTCATATAAATTTCAAACATTTTGAATAGATTTAGAAAATTTCATAAATACTTCTATTATTTTACAAAGAATTCTATTTTTTCACAAAAGTTTCAGATAGATTTCAAAGCTTGAACACAAATTTATACTATTTTGCAAAGTTTACAGATAAATTTTAAATATTGCACAAAGATTGCAGTGATTTCCCAAAGATTAAAAATATTGAACTCATTTCAGAAAGATTTCAATTATCATGACATCCCAAAGATTTCGCAAAGATTTTCTAAAGATTCAAAAAGACTTAAGTAATTTCGCAAATATTACCAAATGTTTCGCGAAGATTTCCGAAAATTTCACAAAGATTTGACAAAGGTTGCAATAATATCTCAAACATTTTATAAAGATTTCAAATATTTCGCAAAGGTTTCGGATATATTTAAAAGATTTCAGAAAGACTTTTATTATTTCTCGAACATTTCAGATAGATTTCAAAGATTGAACAAAGCAAACAAATAGAACTATTTCCAGTTCCTACGATCTGATGAATTTAAAAATTGAGAAATTTAAATGAAATTAAAATCAAATGTAAAGTCTTATTTAACATCCAATAATCAAATAACTGTGCAGAATGCTTGAAAATAAAACAAATAATTTAACGAGCGAATCTGGATAACCACCATAAAAAACCACCTAAAAAAGAAAAGAATTATTCTTTTGGACAAAAATAAAAAAAGTGAAGAAATATTAGAAGGCAGCCAAACAAATCTCTTTTTTTTTATTTCTTTCGTCTTTTTTATTTTTATTATTTTCAAATCACAATACAAAAAACATTTGTAAGAAAATAAATACTAACGTTTCGACACTCATACAGCACCCTTATTAAAACAAAAAAATGGAGACCAGACAGGAACAGCAACGAAACCACGATGCTCTCTCCCTGACACCCGAGAATCAAGTGAGGATGAAAATCAAAAACCATCACAAAGACACCTGAAATATCCAGTAGGGGTCAAAAGGAATGTTTTTAATGGACTTGCATTTTGACCCTCACTAGATTCTTAGGTCTCAGGGAGAGAGCATCATGGTTTCGTTGCTGTTCCTACCTGGTATTAATTTTTTTTGCCGTGATAAGGGTGCTATATGAGTGGCGAAACGTTGGTGATTATTTTTTACAAATGTTCTCACTTTTTTTCTCTTTTTTAATTTTGTAAAAAAAAATTGTTTTCTTTTCTTTTTTATCAGAATTTTAATCTTTTTTCAAATTGCAATACTTTTTAGAATTCGAAAGATGATGAAATTTCCTTTGAAGTGAAAATTACTTTTGATGTGAGTTGTGTTGAGTGACCGTAAAGTTTGAAGAGATATCGACACTTCGAGGTGAACAATTAACCACAAGTTACGTCGGTTGTTGCTCAGCACGCGTGGGTCGTAATACGACACGTGTAGTTGAACCTCATGAAACGAATGTACAAGGCTGTCGGAACTGTCAATAGCGCCTAGTCTAGCTTATGCGAAGTTATCTCGAATAAATCAACGGCTTCTTAAATCACGTAATATATTATTTTCTTCCTTAATCCACTTAGGTAATTCCAATCACAAGGTATTGCAAATAAACTTTGTTGCATAAAACCAAATAACATTTTGCAAAATCCATTAGATGCTTCGACTATCCACCTCAAATTTCCTCAAGTTCATCCAAAAATAAAACTTAAAAGTCCTTTAACTAGAGTTACACCCACGACGGTATTTCATAACGAGACTAATTCGCAATTCTAAATAAATCTCCTTCGCTCTATTTCCCGTCACTTATCTCACACAATTTATTATAAGCAAGTGTAAAATGATTTTCCTCGATTTATTTCTACCTGTTAATTATGTGTAAAAAGTGGCTAAAAGATGTTCATTTTCTTTTTGGTCACAACTTCATTCGGAGAAAGATTTGTTTGAATGGATAAAATTTTGGGTAGATCAAATTATCATCAACCCTAGAATAAGTTTAGGGGCTGTATTTAAATAACATAACAGATTATAGGCTCTCTCTAAGACCCCCCTCGCCCCTGTAACAAACTTTAACAAAATATCCCCCCCCCCCCCGATTTACTGTACGAAATTTTTAGTTTCCCGAAATGCATTGCTAGTTATTGCTAGTTAAATTAGACAGGGTGTCCGAGAACTTTATTTGCAAAATCCTTGATCATTGATACTCAAATATTAACAAAAAAATCTTTTCTACTATGAAAGCTGGCTATGTAACAAAATGCTTGAATTTTCAAAAAAAATAAGTAAATTTTTTAAATAATACTTAAATTTTCAAGCTAAAAAAATATGTTTCAAACAAAAAAGTTTTATAGTTTATATTTCAATAAAAAAATATTAAATTTATAAAAATCAATTTTTAAACAATTAAGACAAATTTCCAACAAATAAAAATTTTTCACTCGAGAAAAAAAAGTTTATTTAATTGTTTAATCTGCAAGCCTAAAGACGAATTCTGTCTAAAAAAATATTGAATTTTCAAACAAAAATTAGGACTTTCCACAAAAAATTAATTTTTCACGAGACTGATGGATTTGTTTCAAAGCAAGAAAATTATTTTTTTAACCGAAAAAGGAAAGTTTTCACCTAAAAAGATCAATCTTAAAAAAAATGAAAGTTACATTTTCAGTCGAAAAATGAATAAAATAAAAAGTATAAGTAGTATAAAATAGATGAATTTTTTAATCAAAAAGATAAATTTTCAAAAAAAATGTCGAGCCAAGAAGATTATTTTAACAAAAAAGGATAATTTTCAACTAAAGAAAAACCAATCTTAAAAAAATGGAAAACTTACATTTTCAGTTCAAAAATTAATTTTAAACCAAGAAAAGCTTTTAGACTGAACAAAGGCATAAGTCTTCAATAAAAAAAACAAAATTTTTTACAGTATAGTTTAACTTTCACCCAAGTAGTTGGATTTTAAATTGAAAAAGATTATTTCCTAACAAAATAGTGCAACTTTTAAACGAAGAGATGAATTTTCAACTAAAAATATAAATCTGAAACTAAAAAAAAATGAAATCTTAACAATGTGATTTAATCAAATCTTTTAAAGAAAATAGTTGAATACTCAAGCAAAGAAGATTAATTTTTAACCAAAAAGTGTCAAATTTCATCTGTTTAGATAAATTTTATATTTAAAAATGAATTTTCAAAAAAAGAATTGAGTTTTCTGTTAAAAAGATTTCAGTTGACTGTTTAGGATAAAAATATGAATTTTTTAACAAGTAATAAGTTTCTACCAAATGAATTGAATTTTCAATCCGAAAACACGCATTTTTAACCAAATTGGATTAGTTTTTAATACAGTTGTTGAATTCTCTAACAAATAGTTGCATTTTTATATAAAAGAAATGAAATTTCTCTTTACACAGATGAATTTTTATTTAAGCAAAAAAAAAAAAATTAACAAAAAATATGTTTCTGCAAAATAAAAATTGAATGCTTGATCTAAAAAGACGAATTTTTAACTAAAAAGGATGACTTTTTAACAAATTTTTAAAATTTTTTACAAAATAGTTACATTTTTATCCTAAAAAGGATCAAATTTCGCTTAAAAAAGATGAATTTTTAATTTGAAAAAAATAGTTGAATTTTCACCCAGAAAAGATTTCAGTCCTTTTTCTAACGCCAAAATATTAAATTTAAATAAAAAGTAAATTTTCTACGAAATAGTAAAATTTTCAACAAAACAGCTAATTTTTAACTATAAAGTATGAATTTTCAACAAAATCGTTCAATTTTTAAGCGAATATTTATATATTTATCTAAGAAAGGTGTAATTTCTGCAAAAAGATGAATTTAAAAATTAAAAAGACAAACTTTAAAAAAAGATTTGAATTTTCAACCGAGCAATTGCATTGTTATTCAAGAAAGATAACATTTCTTTTAAAGGAGATGAATTTTAAAAAACCGTAAAAAAAAGTTAAATTTTCATCCAAAGATGATTCCAGTTCAATTTCCAACACCAAAATAAAAATTCTAAACAATGAGTTAAGTTTCTGCTAAATAGTCGAATATCTAACCAATTAGTATATGTTCTCTACAAAATAGCTAAATTTGATACCAGTTTCATTTTTGTCCAAGAAAAATAAAATTCGACTAAAACAGGTACATTTTTAAATAAAAAAGACAAATCTTAAAAAAAGAGTTGAAGTTTCAGTCAAAAAGATTTCAATTGAGTTTTCAACACGAAAATACGAATTTTAAACGAAAAGTAAATTTTACAGGAAATAGCTGCATTAAAAAAAACATTAAATTTTTTATCCAAGAAAGATGCAATATTTCGATTAAAAAAGATGAAGTTTAAAAAAATTTTAGAACGAATAGTTTTCATCCAAAAAAGATTACATTTTACTTATAAGTTAAAAAATATAAATTTTAATCAAACACGGTTGATGTTCTACAAAAAGTGCTGTATTTTTAACTGAAAATGACGAATTTTTAACAAGAAAGTTTAATTTGCAACCGAAAAAGGTGTCTTTAAGAAAATTTATTGTTGAATTTTCAATCAAATAAGAAAGTTTATAACTAAAAAGGTAATCTTCAGGTGAAATTTTTTTCTACACTCAGAAAATTGTTTGTTTGAATCCAACAAAGATTTGTTTGACCCTACATCAAAGATAAAATTTGTTTGACTCAAATCAAATTTGTTGGAGCTGAACAATGGTGTTTTCGAATTAAATAAATTTTGTTTAAGACTGAAAAATATTTGTTTGATGCAAGCAAATATTTGTTTGACCCTATATCAAAGAAAGAATTTGTTTGATTCAAACATTTTTCTGAGTGCAATTTTCCAAAATGACATACATAAGTAAAGAACCCCCCCCCCCCCTCCACTTCACATAACAAATCTCAACAAAATTAATTTAAGTACAGTCCCTGATGTTGACAACAGAATATTTGGTCGACCCAAGACAATTTTTTAATTAGTAAAATTTGTTTGATTACAGCGTATCTGCTGATCTAAACCATTACTTTGGTTGGTCCAAGAGAATATTTTAGTTAATTAAAATAAGTGTTTTTTCTGGCCTAAAAAAAAGATTTTGATCGATTTAACAAAAAAATATTAAAAAATCTGCCCGCATCGCGGGCACATTCTCAAACTCCGCTTCGTGCGCTAGTTTGAGCGCGCTTAGGGCGTGCAACTGTTGGTTCTCGCGCTTCGCGCTCGATAATGTATTTCCCTCGCGCTCCGCACTCGGTCTTTGCATAATAATGATCACATTTTATTTTTTCTGATCCTAATAGGGCCCTGTTGTTGTGTAATCATTTTTCCTTTTCTTAAGTGAAGTTGAACACTTTTTTTTTAATTTGTCATTAAAGAAGGTTCTCAAAGTACTACGGCCTTAACGATTACATTCTCATTGCGAGAATCGCGCTTCGCGCTTAACAGATAGGTTATACAGGGTCTAATTTTTTAAAATTTGGGCTAATCAAAAAATTCGGCTAGAATAGTTTTGAAATATATTTGGTATCTAATGAAAATTTTAAATGAAATTTTTGGATCTAAAAAAAAATTAAATTTGTCTATTTTTTGAAAATTAAAAAAATTTGAAAAATATATAACTTATAATTTTCATCAAAATTAAAAATTTTATTTAGATAATTTGCAAGTCTTTTACCCATCTATAAGAAACTTCCACAAAATTAAAAAAAAAATTTTTAATTTTGAAAAAGAGCTCAATTTTTTAATTTTGGTTCGAAATATCTGATTAACGAACTTAGCCTTCATTTTGGGTAACTTCAGAAGTGTATCAAATGCGGACTCGATTGGACAAATCCTTCAAAAGTTAGCGTGGCTACAAAATTCAGGTAGCCATACATACAGACATACAGACAGATACCGATGAAATTTTATGATTTTCGGATTCTGCGAGTGCCGAAACGTAAAGATCCGTTAAAAACTAGAGATCGAAAATTTGGACGATTACATTACATTCTCAGAAATGAGAATGTAAAAATAAAAAACGATAAAGTACCCAGCAGAATTTTCTTGTGTTCATTATCTCTTAATCTCTCTCGTCTAACATAGCCAAGTTCGATTCCAAGTTGCATTTGCTTCTCATAGGGATCTATGTACCATTTTAATGGATCAGCAGACGGAAACGGCATGGTGCAAGTATATTTTCTCACAGGCTCATTTATCATGGACACCATGAAGTACTAGATACAAACATAATCTTGCTGACAATCACACAACCATGTGATATGTCTTGCAAGATGTGTCTACCAGGATTAAAGTGCGGAAGAACATACTTGTATATTTGAAAAGCTGAGGGTAATTAAACCGTGACTACAGAAATTAACAGACTACAGGAAAAATATTCAATACTAAGAAGAACGTGTGAAAAAATTCCGCGAACCACCTGCATGAAGTTTTAAACTTTATTCATTTATGTTAAAGGTGATAAAAGTAGTGAAATTAAAATACAAATACAAATGCGATTAGTAGAAAATTGAGAGCAGAATGGTTTTTTCATAAGAAGAATAAGTTCAATGAAATAGTTTAACCTTTGGAGCACACACCTATTTTTTCGATCACGGAGCACACTCTGGGTCTGTGAGACCCTGTGCACTTTTCCGCCGTCTACCTTTTTAAAACTACTCATTGGATTAACTTAAAAAAATTCTCAGATATTTTAAAAACATTATATAATTAATTCTTATCATTTAACAAAGTCATAATTTATTCACATATTTTAAAAAATCATTTAAAGCAGTTAAAAAAAATTTTCCAAGGCAATTGAAAATTTTCCAATTTTTTATATTTCTGGCTAAAATTTGTACCTTAAAAGATATTCCTAAACTAGAAAATATTTAAGGTTTTGAGATGCGCAGAGTTCGTTCCGAGGGTTAATTAATCATACTTTTGTTTGTTAATAAAAGTAAATTAATATTTTAGAGGATGCAAGTCGCGGAAGGGATTTATATTAATGGTATAACAACAACAACAACAACAATAATAGTAATTGGAACTATTTTTGGGTACATATTTCTGTTCTTGAGATGGTCGAAATGTTATTTTAGCCAATCATCCAAGTTCGAAAATATTTTTAAAGGGTCAGTAAGGAAATAGTGACATGCAATCAAAA
>NC_046659.1:141964693-141980607 GCF_010883055.1 Belonocnema kinseyi | reverse complement strand
TGCACTTTCTAATTTTTTTTCAAATATGTTAATTGAAAATTGCTTTCACTGTTGGAATTATTTCTTATATTATTATTAACATTGTGCAATATCATTGGTTTTTTGTTTTATTTTTTTTATTATTTGCATTGTGCATCTTGAAATCTTTTAAAACCATTTTTAGAATACCTTAAATTGTTTTAATAAATAAAAACTTTTAAATAATCCTAAAAGTAGTTATCCAATGTAATCCACTTGTAATCCAAAGTAATTCGGAGTAATCCAGGTAACTAAAAGTAATTTGTATAACGAACCCAAATGATTTAATGATTCAATGATTTCACTGAAAATTAAGTTATGCCATTTTTTTATTATAAATTCATATGTTTTTTATTGAAAATTCAACTATTTTTTTAAGATTTATATATATTTCTTCAAAAATTCATGTTTTTTGGTAAAAAATGAATTTTCTTGCTTGAGACTAGATCTTTTTGGTTGAAAATAGTTGTATTATTTTTATTTTTTTTTTAATTTGGTTTCTTTTTTTTATACGAAAAATTAATTTTTTCTATTGAAAATGTAATAAGTCTGTTTCTCATTGTATAAAATTGTTTGCTTTAGTTGAAAACTGAACTATTCTTTATTTTAGTTCAAAATTCATGTCTTTGTTTAAAATCTTAACTGCTAGGTGTAACAAATCTTTGTTTTTTGCTTGGAACTTTATTTTATAACTGAAAATTAAACTTTTAACTGGAAATTTTTCTTTTTAGTTGCAAATTCATCTTTTTTAGTTGCAACTTCAACTATTTGATTAAAAGCTTATGTATTTAGTTAAAAACCCGATATTTTTGTTAGACAATTTTTTTGAAGATTCTTCATTTAATCTGAAAATGTATTCGATTGATTAAAATTTTACTGTTTGGTTTAAAAAATTATAGTTTTTTGTTACCAATTGGATTTTTTAATAGAAAATTTGACAATTCTAGGTAAAAATTGATCATTTTAGTTGTAAATTCATGTATTTAGTACAAAAATTAACTATTTTGTTTAAAATTCAATATTTTGCTTAAAATGTCATGTTTTAGGATTCTTTATTTCAGTTAAAAATTAATTTCATTAATTTATATTTTACTGTTTGGTTGAAAAATGATGGTTTTTTGTTTAAAATAGGATTTTTTAATTAAAAATTTCACAATTCTAGGTAAAAATTTATCATTTTAGTTGTAAATTCATCTATTTAGCACAAAAATGAACTATTTTGTTTAAAATTCAATCTTTTTGTTAAAATGTAATTTTTTAGGATTCTTTATTTCAGTTAAAAATTAATTTGATTAATTGATATTTTACTGTTTGGTTGAAAAATGATGGTTTTTTGTTTAAAATTGGATTTTTTAATTGAAAATTTCGCAATTCTAGTTAAAAATTTATCATTTTAGTAGTAAATTCATCTATTTAGAACAAAAATGAACTATTTTGTTACAATGTCGGTTTTTTGTTGAATTGAAAATAAATTTTTAACTCTGAATTTTACTGCTTGGTTGAAACCTTATCTTTTTCATTTGAAAATTCAACTATTTGGTTAAAAATTCATGTATTATGTTGGAAATTTGACATTCAACAAAAAAATTTTTGGTTGCAGATTCGTTATTTTAGTTGAAAATTCATTTCATTATTTGAAAATGTTCTATTTCGTTAAAAATTCATTATTTTTTTTGTTAAAATGTGTGTTTTTTGTTAACTACAAATTTAACGATTTTAATTGAAGTTTGATCATTTTACTTGAAAACTGATCTATTTTGTAGAAAAATGACCTATTTTTTGGAAATTTTACTTTTTTGTTTGATAGAAAATTAATTTTCAACTGGAAATTGTACTACGTAGTTGAAAATTTGACATTTTAATTAAAAAGTTCTTTTTTTGGTTGAAGATTCTTCATTTTAGTTAAAAAATTCATTCCTTGGTTGAGATTTCAACTATTTGGTTCCAAATCATTTTTTTTTTTTTGTTGAAAATTTAGTTTTTAACCAAGAATTTAATTAATCTAGTTGCACATTCATCATTTGAATAAAAAATTCATCTCTTTGGTAGAAAACTAAACTATTTTTTTTAAAGTGCGTTTTTTTTGGTTCAAAATTAAATTCTTCAATGAAAATCAATTATTTAATTTTTTGTGGAAGATTGCTTTTTTTATGTTACATTTCAACTACTTGGTTGAAAATTGATGTATTTTTTGAAAATTCATCTTTTTCGGTAGAGAATTTATGTTTTTCTTTGAAAATTCAATTGTCTGTTTAAAATGTCTTCTATTTCGTTGAAAATTAAACAATTTTTTAAAAAGTAATTTGCTTCGGTTAAAATAATAATATACTAATATTAGGTAATCCGGGGTGAATATATATTTTTTTGTTGTTGAAAATTTAGTTTTTAACAAAGAATTTAATTAATCTAGTTGCACTTTCATCATTTGAATAAAAAATTAATCTCTTTGGTAGAAAACTAAACTATTTTTTTTAAAGTGTGTTTTTTCGGTTCAAAATTAATTTCTTCAATGAAAATTAATTATTTCATTTTTTGTGGAAGATTGATTTTTTTAATGTTAAATTTCAACTACTTGGTTGAAAATTGATGTATTTTTTGAAAATTCATCTTTTTCGGTAGAGAATTCATCTTTTCTTTGACAATTCAATTGTTTGTTTAAAATTTCATTTATTTCCTTGAAAATTAAACAATTTAAAAAAAAGTAATCCGCTTTGGTTAAAAATAATAATATACTAATATTAGGTAATCCAGGATATTCCCACATAATCGAAAGTAATCCATCTCCACTGGACCGCATTTTTGTCTGTTCTTTTCCCCTCGTTAGAAACTGATTGACTTCTTAGCAAGACACCTTGAGAAACTTCCGATAAACCTAATTATTTATTTTACTATAAATGTAAAAGAAATTCAAAAAATTGCAGATATAGAAAAACAGATTGAAGGATCCAATATTTCTTATCCAATTCGATGAAATTTTTTCAGCAGGGCAAGTAGTGTCAAAACTGAGATGAGTCCGAGCCCTGCTAAACTCTGAAGAATCTGCTGAAAGACTGAAGGAATTCTTTTGGCTTGCAAAGAAACTCGGATTGGTTAAAAATGAAGGAAGCTGCAGGTGTTTTATCTTTTTCTGAGGAGCTAATGTCGTCGGAGAAATGTCGAACTGACACAAGCCTGAGAAATCAATCACAGCGCCTTACTTGTCCTCAGATCGTATGTTTTACACGAATCTGACCGAGGACTCCCGGTGATGTGGAATGCTCTACTGATCACAGAGCGACCACATCCAGGTCCGGAGATCATCCACCAGCTCCTGGAAAGTGTATCGTCGTCTTGCCTTTCGAGTTACCTCAGTGATGATAATGAAGTAACGGACCGGTTCGATTTAGGAAGCGCCAACTCTTCTCAGTCGCATGCTTCGCATTTCTGCATGCCATCCAAAGTAAAAAGAGACTTATATATGTTACGGGCAAAATATATAATCCGGCATTATAAATATAATCCCTAGGCATTATATATAATCCCTAGGCATTATATATAATCCCTAGGCATTATATATCATCCCTAGGCATTATATATAATCCCTAGGCATTATATATATATAATCCCTGGGAATTATATATATATAATCCCTAGGAATTACATTTATAATCCCTAGGCATTATATATAATGCCCAACAGAGTACAGGCGAAGTGTGTAATACTAGGGTGGTGCAAAAAGCGCTTTTCGAAAAGTTTCTATTTCCGGAGAAAGAAAATTCGTAATATCTTTTTTCGAAATTCGAATATTAACACGTGCCACCAGGCACTTCAAAATCCCATTTAATTAACATGGGGAAATTTGGAATTTTTGAACATTTGAACTCATGTTCCGGAGTTTCATCGGAACGTGCCAAGTTTTTTAGGGATTTAAGAGGAGTCTCCTTGAAATAAAACCATATTAATAACTTTCATTTCCAATCTACCCCTACCCTACCTGCAGTGCCCCAAATATGACCCAAAAATAAAAGAATAAACTACATTTTTACGTATTATTGTTATTTTTTTAACAATTTCCGTCGTCTTTTTCATACAAATAATTACTGATGGACAATTTGAATATTCACGATGACTTTTTAAACAATTTTGAATTGTTTAAACGAATGTAAATTATGAATGCAATTATATATTCCCAAAAATGTAAAAAAATCGTATTTTCTGATTTAAATGTAATTTTTTGGAGTAGCAGATTTTTCTAAAAACATTGTGTAGTTACTAAAATAATGATTAATGGTCTATTTTCAATATTTTTAAAAATTGAAGCAGAGATATCCACTTTCTTCTTAATTAGCATTCTATGCTACGGTTTGTTTAATAATTACATGATTTTGTTAAATTTCTTTTAACATTTAATAAATTTCTATTTGTTTAAACAATCTTTATTTGCTCAAGCAGTTTGTTTTCCATTGCTTAAAAAATGACACATTCTTCAATTAATTTATATAAACATTTAATTATTAATTTAAAGTAGAATTATAAATAATTTGTATTTAAAATATTGCAAAATCATCATAATTAGCGGCAAAAACTCGTGAAAATAAATTTTGTACTTATAAGGTTTTATTCGGACCCTTTAAAACAGACTTATGGGGGTGAAATTCAAAAAATAATTAATAATTCATATCTTAATATATTTTTTTATTATATTTTGTATTATTTTTTATTTTATTAAAAAAAACTTTTGTTTATAATATTTTAATTGTGAAATAAAATGTTGAAGTTCAACTTATGGGCCATCATATAAACAATTATAAATAACATTTACAAACATTGCTTTTTTCCAATGGGAAATCTGTATAAAACTTCATGATTTGACATGGAATTGCTCATTTCAGAAATTATGCAGGCATTTTAAATAATGTGATCTAACTCAGATAATGAATATATTATTCTCATTCCAATTTAGTTGAATTTGAATTTTGAATTTAATCTAAATTCTCAAACAAAAAATTCAATTTTAACAAAGTAGATAAATTTTCCACCAGAGATGAATTTTCAACTAAAATGATGAATATTAAACGAATGAAATGGCCTTTTAACAAAATTGTTTAATTTTCAACAAATTAGAATTAGTTCTAATCAAATTGTTACATTTTCCACCAAACAATGACTTTCACAAAATTGTTGAAAATTTAACCAAATGATTGAATTTTCCTCTAAACAGTTAAAGTTCAACTAGAAAATGTCACTTCATAACCAAATTTGGAACAATTATATTTTCGGTTAAAAAGGTTAGTTTTGACAAAAGAAAGAGTAGTTATAGAATAGTTAAATTTTCAGTTAATGAAAACCATCTTCAACCAAAATGATAAATTTTCAAAAAGATTCATTTTCGAGCAAAAAAGACAGATTTTGCACTAAATACATGAATTTTCAATTAAATATTAAGTTTTTAACTAAAATGGATAAATTTTTAACCAAAAATGGAAAAGTTAAATTTTTAACAAAATTCATGAATTTTCAACCAAAGAGTTAAATTTTCAAATTAAATACATGCACTTAAAATAAAAAAATATGATATTTCAATTTCCAATGAAAAAGTTTGATTAAAAAAAAAGTGGTTAAAAATTACTTTTTGCACAAAATTAATCAATTTTTAAACAATTAATTCAATTTTTAAAGAAAACAAACAAATTTTCAACCAAATAGTTGAATGTTGAACTAAAAAATAAAGATAAATTTGCATCAAAAAATAGAATAATTATATTGTCATTTAAAAAAAATTAAGGTAAAAAAAGATACTATTCACCAAAACAATTAAATTTGCAATAAAGAAAGATATAAAAATTGATATTTTACCATTAAGATACTGAAGTTTTGAATCACAAGCAGTTAAATTTAACAAAAAATACGAATTTTTATCAAAAACAATATTGAAAAAAAAAGATTTTCAAAAAAATACACACTTTCAACAAAAGAGTTAAATTTTCAATTTCAAAAGACGAATTTCCTGCAAAACAGTTAAATTTTCAAAATCCAAGAGAACAATTAAATTTTCATTTAAAAAATCAATTTGAGTCAAAAAAGCGAAATTTCAACAAAATAGCTCAATCTTCATGAAAATAAAATGAATTTTAACAAAGTATTTTAACCAATTAAATGAATTTTCAATCAAAAAATATACATTCTCGACGAAAATGTATTAGTTGAATCTTACTCTAAAAACGATCTATTTTCACCCAAAAATGGAATATTTAAATTTCACATAAAAGAGATCAATTCTGAACTGAAAAAATACACTTTTCAAGTAAAAATAATAAACTTTTAACTGAAAATAGTTAAATTTTTTCAATGGGGGAAACGAGGAACTCATTTCACTTGAAGATTTATGAGTTTCGTAGATAGCTGAAATATTTTCTTAAAAATTCGTTTTTTGTTTAATTGAAAATTAATTTATAACTGCAAACTCTACTATTTGGTTGAAAAATGAGATTATTCAGTAGAAAAGTTAACTATTTGGTTGAAAATTCATCTATTTTGTTGAAAATTCAACATTTTTGTTAAAAAGTCCTTTTTTTGGTTGAAAATTCTTTATTTCATTGAAATATTCATTTAATTGGCTGAAATTTGAACTTTTCGAATTAAAAATAACTGTTTTTGGTTGCATAAAAATTTTTTTTTGACTACAAATTTAACGATTGTAATTGAAGATTCACCATTTTACTTGAAGATTTATCTATTTGGTAGAAACTCGAACTATTTTATGGAAAATTCGTTTTTTTTTTTATAATCTGAATATAATTTGGAACTGAAAATTGTACTTTTTGGTTGAATACTGATCTTCTTTAATTGAAAATTCAAGTATTTTTTCAAAATTCATCTATTTTGTTTAAAATTTTACCTTTTTGTTGAAAAGTCCTTTTTTTTTGGTTAAAGATTATTTATTTTACTTGAATACTCTTTTAATTGGCTGAAATTTTAACTATTTGGTCAAAAAACAATTATTTTTTGTATAAAAATTTGTTTTTTAACTGAAAATTGAACGATTATGATGGACGATTCATCATTTTTCTTGAAAATTTAACTATTTAATAGAAACTTTAACTATTTTGTTGAACATTATTTTTTTTTTTGTAATTGAAATAATATTTTGAACTAGAAATTTTACTATTTGATTAAAGACTGATCTTGTTTAGTTAAAAATTCAAGTATTTTGTTCAAAGTTCATCTATTTTGTTGCAAATTCAACCTTTTAGTTGAGAAGTTCTTTTTTTGTTAAAGATTTGTAATTTTTGTCGAGAATTCATTTCCTTCGTTAAAAAGAATTATTTTTTGGTTGAAAATTTACGTTTGACTTAGTAAGAGAAAATTGTCAACCAAAACTAGTTGGATTTCCTTGTTCGATTTTATTAATTCAGTTCGAATTTCAGCATAAAAATCTCGAAAAAGGGAAAATTTTTTTAAAACCGAAAGAAAAAGAATTTAAAAAAGGGGGGTAAAGAGGGTAATAGGGGAATAAGAGAATAGAGGAATAGGGGAAAGAGTTTGAAGTCTATCAACCTCATCTTCTTTTCAACTCTTCTCTTCTAACAAAAGAATCATCATTTTAGAGAACGATCAACGATAACTGATTCGGTTTATTTTCAGATAGGTTGAAAAATGGGATAATAATTGGTCCTTTTGAGAAATTAAAAATCCATTTTTCAAAATGCACGCAACTTGATTGATGATCTATTAACAATTCGAAATGAACGTGCGGGCAGAGAAATTATGAAAGGTTACGAAAGATATTAAAAAATCACTTAAATCTGTTTAGCTTCCGACAAGTGAATGAGACATTTGGGCGGTCCTTTTGTGTGAACTAATGATACAGGACCATAGGGATATTAAAATATTCTTTTCTTTCCTGTAGGGTTCGACAAAGCCTCAAAGTTCCTAATCAGACCCGAAACCTGATTGGTAGTGTCCAGACCTAGAGATATCCTTTCATTCTTATTCGATGATTTATAGTCCTAAAATTGAAAAATTATCCTCCTCGCCCCCTCGAGGACAGATCCGAAGATAAATAATAAATGAGTCCTGCTTGCAGGGGCTGGGTTTTTGAAAGGATTATATAAAGCGGGGTTTCCGAGAGGGAAAGAGTTCCTAAAAGTTCAGCTCAGCGGAGGTGGATTACGCTGGATTATATTGGATTACTCTAAATTAGAGTAAATTACCTTGGATTACTTCTGCATTGAGAATTACTCTGGATTACCTAATATTACTCCACATTGCAGAGGATTACCCTGGATTATATTGGATTTCTCTAAATTGTAGTGGATTACCCTGGATTACCCTAGATTACCCTGGATTATATTGGTTTACTCTAAATTATAGTGGATTACTCTGGATTACCTCTACATTGAGAATTTATTTGGATTACCTAAGATTACTCCGGTTTGCATAGAATTACTCTGGATTACAGAAAAATTATTGTCTATTACTCCCCCTAATGTGTAGACCTTTTGACAAAGTTGTTTAGTTTTTATTAAAATAGATTAATTTATAAAAATATAGTTATAGAATTTTCTATAAATAAAGTAAAAAACGGATTAATTAAAAAAAACAGAAACATATTATTTTTCAACAAAATATATGAATTGCGGTAGTTGTGCCGAAAGTCAGATATCTGTAAAAAAAAATTATAATATTTAAAGAATCGAAATATCATAACTGATGTTATTCCAAAGAAAAAACATTGTTTTTTCTAAAAAATGTCAAAACCCACACAAGAAAACATTAATTTTGGCCATGTTTTTTGCAACTGAATTTTTTCTAACCATCGCTTCTTAGCAATTTTCGAAATAAATTTTTCTATGGCTTCTATAGCTTCTTCTATGGCTCTAAATCGTTAAAAAAATTTTTTGTTTAAAATTATTTCTTACAACAAAAAATTATTTTTTAAGATTATTTAGTAATTTTTTAAATTGGAAAAAGTAAAGTCGTAGAGAATGTTTTCCCAGAAAAAGTAAGCCGTAATTTATTAAAATGTAATCATTTTTAAAAAATTTGTAAGAAGCGACGTTCAGAAAAAATTCAATTGCAAAAAACATGGTTAAAATTAATGTTTTTTTGTTGTGAATTTTAGTATTATTCGTAAAAAATTACGTTTTTGGTTGAGATGTACCAGTATTTTTATTCTTAAAATCATAGAAAAACTATTTTTTCCAGATATTTTCAAAGAAATAGTTTAATTTTCACCTAAAAAATAAAAAATTTCCTTCAAAAATTGAACATGTATATTTTCAGTTGTAAAATTAACTTTTAACCAAAAAGGAATGAAATTTCAACAAATCATTCTTTTATCAATCAAAGATATGAATTTTCAACTAAAGTGATGAATCTTAAAAAAAATTAATTTTTAGCCAAGAAGATGAATCTTCTGCTAAAAAATAAGAGTGTTTAATAAAACAGATTAATTTTTAACACAAAAAGTTAATTGTTGAACAAATTCGTTTAGTTTTCTACCAAAGCAGTCGAATTCTTAACCAAAAAAATGAAATTTTAACAACATAATTTAAATTTCCGAAGCAAATTGATTTTTAAACAAATTTTTATAATAAATAAAATTTAATTTGAAAAGTGAATTTTCAACCAAAAAAGAACGAATTTTCATCCAATAGTTTAATTAAAAAAAATTGTAAACCAAGCAAAATAAGTTTCTATCAAAAAAGAGCAGTACTGAACAAAGTAGATTCATTTTCAAAAAAAAAGTTCATTGTCGATAAAATAATTGAATTTTCTACCAAAGTAGTTGACTTTTCAAACAAACAATTAAATTTCACAAAATTATTGAATTTTTAACAACATAATTAAATGTTTAACAAAAAGATTAATTTTGTAACTAAAAAGACGAATTTATAAATTCATAAATTTTCAATCAAAAACTGAATATTTAAATTTTCATTTAAAAATGTACTCGTAATAAAAAAGAACAAAATTTTTTAACAAATAGTTAAATTTTCAAGCAAAGAAATGAATTTTTAAAGTAATCTAATCAAAAAAATAACTTTGAACAAAGTAGTTTAACTCTTAACCAGAAAACAAGTTTTTTTTAACAAAATAGTTCAATTTTCAACCAAAGAGATCAATTCTTAACTAAATAGTTGAATTTAACCAAAATAAATCAATTTTTAACTAAGAAGATTAATTTTCCGTCGAAAAGACAAATATTTAACCAAACAGATTAATTTTTACTACAAAATTTTATTATCAGACATATAAAAAATAAATTTTCAAAGAAAAACATAAATCTTTAACCAAATAGTTAAGTTTTTAACCAAAAAAAGGACAATAAACAAATATCAAGAAAGTAAGATTTCCCAGGTAGAAAAGAAAAAGTATTTAAAGAAATTGGTTGTACCATTAATTAGTTAATTAGATTGTAATTAATATTAAATTCTTCACGAATTGCCCTTCAATTTATTTTTTGCAGCACCATTTAATTTCAGTGATTATAATTTTGAGTGTGTATTTTTTACTTTATTGATAACTCTATCATTCACCTACAATTTGTTATCACAAGAAAATAAAATAATTTATACATTTTAAATAAGCCCGCGCTTAACGACACATGCGCACTAAGAAAAAGCATTGCATAGGCGAATACACTGACCACAATTCCGACTAGCAGCGTAGAAGGGGAATCCGTCGCCGACCAGCGCAGTAGAGGGGGAAGAGGTCGCAGGTATCCGACGGCGAATTGACAATCGCCCGATAAATTTTTCCCGTACTCTAGCGGACCTTGCCCCTACTCTAGCCAACCAATTCGGGGTTTTTCCGACGCATTGGAAACTTAATTCAATTCCACTTTGAACGATCTGTATTTAAAGTGTTTTTGATAAATTAGGACTAAATTAGTGAGTGATAAAGACCGGTTCAATTTCTGATTTTCGCAAATTTTCAAAACTCAACTACAATCTTCACCAAACATAGAAAAACAATATTAGAAATTTGAAAGTCACGAAAAATAAACCCTGGGATCTTCTCTTCAAAATGAGCCTCGTAAACTGCAAAAATATTAACTGATTTTTCAAATTATCATTAAAACTGTTCAACACAAAAATAGCTCGATCGAGCGGTGCCTATTCTGCCTTGCACATTTTTAATGATAATTCGAGAACCATTCAACATTTTTACAGTTTTTTGCACTCATTTTAAAGCAGAGATTTTAATGTTTTTTCTGCGTAACTTTTGAATTTTTAGATTTATTTTCCTAGGTTTTTCGAAGAGTGGAAGATGAATCTTGAAAATTAGCAAACATCAGAAATCAGTCTCTAATCATCAAAAATTGTTTAATAAGGTTCATGTGACGCGGAATTTAATGAGCTTTAAAAAGTTTCAGATTCGTGTCTTTCGCAAAATATTCTATAGAAATCTGCATTGAAATGTTTTATTAAGGTAGTTGATGATTCAAAGGATAACTGAAGAACCTCCTAAAATAATTTTGAATGAAGAATTGTCAGATGTGAATTATGGATTATTAAAATATTTTTTATGCAAATGGTCGGTAATAATCTGACTAACGACTCCAAGTGTTATCTTTTGGTCGTACTATAAAACTTTGAACCTGGCGAAACCACTTTTATGGCACGTGTACCAATGTGTGGTTTAGAGAAAAAAAAATAAAAGAGAAAGAGAGTGAATCTGCGTACGGTTTTGCAATACATACTTTACGGATCGAATTTTGTACCCCAACTTTAACTGATTGCATGACCTTGTAAAATTTTAGTAAAAATTTGCAATTTATAATAAGTAGTTTTAAAAGCCTTGTCTTTAATTCTAACCAATTAAACTTCAAAAATCTTTATCGGTTCGAAAAATCTTACTAAAAATGCCCAAGCGTCTTTTATTTCAAGATTTAGACGGCGATCATCGATTGGTCATTTTTAGGCATATCTCGGCAATATATAAAGATTTAAAAATTTTTATTGCCTTTAATTAAAGATAAGACTTTAGAAATTATGTCGTATAAATTTCAGACTTTTCATACAATTTTTCTAGGTCATGCCATCAGCTAAGGTCGAGGTATAGTTAAATGATAAAGAAATAAGTTTGATAAACACTTTCATATTTCAAACTTCCAAATAAAACTTAGACTTACGGTTAAAAAGTCTATCATTATATTTTTGGTTAAGAATTCATATTGTTTGATTAAAAATTTAACTACTTGGTTAAAAATGTCATTATTTTTTTTATGCAACTGTTTCTTTTAAAATTCGTTTAGTTTTTGCTAGAAAATTAATTTTTGTTTTTTCAGTGAAAATTTAAATTTTTCATTTCTGGTTGCAAATGGTTATTTTCTAGTTAAGATTCAACTATTTAGTTACAAATTTAACTATTTTGCTAAAAATTCTTTTTTTTTAGTTGAGAATTAATTTCCTTGACTAAAAATTTAACTATTTCATTTTCGGTTAAAATCGTTATTTTAAATTAAAAATTGATCTTTCTAGTTCATAATTGCTCTTTTTTAGTGGAAAATTAATCTTCTTGTATTAAAGATTTGTTTGTTGAAAATGTAACTGCTTTGTTGAAAATGAATTAGTTTTCAACTTTTTAGTTGAAAATTCATCTCTTTGGTTGATAATTTAACTATTTTCTTAAAATTTATTGTTATTTTTTGTAAGATGTTATTTTTTTGTTGTAAAGAGGTAATTTGTTATACTGAAAATTGTACTATTTTACGTTTTGTGAACATTTGTCTTGCTTAATTAAAAATGTATGTTTTTTTTGGAATATCGTTTTTTTTAGAACAGCAAGATACTTGCTTAAAAAGTCAAATTTTTTGTTGAAAAATTTAAATATTGTGTTAGAAATTCGTCTTGCTGTTGAAAATTAATTTTTTACTTTAAAATCGAACTATTTGTTTTTTAAATTGAAAACATAACTATTCGATTGTTGGGTAAAAATTGATGGTTTTAATTGAACTCTCAACTCATTTGGTTAAAGCTTCTTGTAGTTTGTTGAATATTTCCCTTTTCGGTATAAAATTAATATTCTCATTTAAAAGTTTTTTGTTTTTTTAATTTCGACTAATTAGTTAGTTTTGGTTAAAACATCAACTGATTAATTTCTCGGTGAGAATTCATTTTCGTTGTTAAAAATTAGACTAATTTGTAGAAAATTCTAGGATTTCATTAAAATTTCGTCTAGTATATTTGAAACTAATTTTTTTGGTTGAAAATAAATTTTTTAGCTCAAAATTTTAATCTAGTTTCAAAATTTATCTTTCTTGGTTGAAAAGTCAACTGCCTTCAAAAACATTCGTCTTTTTTGCTTAAACATTGTACTATTTGGTTAAATATTTAACTATTTTTGGAAAACTTGTCCTTTTTATTGTACCAATCATCTATTTGGTTGTTAATGCATTTGTCTGGTTGAAACTTAATTTTTTAAGGCTATAACAGGAAAAAAGTTACATATGACAAATAAAAAAAAGTATAATTCGAAATTCTTATTCCTCGAAGGGAATGAAATGACAAAAATTTCCTTGAGAAAATGCAATAACACTTGTCGCTATTCGCAAGACTTATAAAGTCCCACTTTTTCCCCTTTCTACGAACTTTTGTCTTATCTAACCTTGAAGAATTTTTAGTACACGTGAAGTTTACGGCATTCTGTAAAATTTTCAACATTTACCCGAAGCGCTAGTTTCATTGAAGACAAGAAAAGTTCAAGCGAGGCAGTGTAACTCAACGAGTGTTTCTTTGATGCTTCGGATAATTACTTTTGCAACTACTAAGCGTGCTTCGGAATGAAGGGGTCCCGTAAAAATATCGGCAGACACCATTTGACAAGAGTCGGAGAGACTCTTCTTGCGCGGCTAAAACCCGGTTGTCCAGTTTTTGGTGGTCGATCGCCCTCGTTGACTCCAGTCTCTGGAGTCTACTGACTGGAGTCTACGAATAAGAAGGTCTTTTCCGAGGCTGCTGTCCAAGATCGACCGCCCTCGGCGAAATGGACTTTGAAACTTATGTTATGACGTGTTGCTTAAACGCATCGACTAGCCTAAAAAGTCGGATTCTTGGGTCGATTAAACGCGACAAGGCGCGTAAATTAGCGGGAACAAGAACTGCCAGGAATACCTGGAAGAACGGTGCTATCGTTCACGAGACTGCTGGCGATTAGAGGTATAGCAGGTGTAGAATCCTTGATGAACTTTTCTCTACTTTCGAATCTTTATTTTTCACCCTTTATGCCTTTTTTGGCTTCCGCGACTTGCCATGCTTGTTACTGACTAAGCCCGAGGAAGAGGAACTGCTCGGTTCTGCTTTTAGGTGAACCTGATAACAAAACGAAAAATTACTATCCTTCAGGACCCGAGTTTATGGTATTTTTTCGTTTTGTCGTTAGGTTCGCCCAGAAGCAGAACCGAGCAGATCCTACTCCTCCGACATGGTGAGTAACAAACATGGTAAGTCACGAAAGTCTCTCTCATGCAATTCTTTGCAATCGAATACAATCTTTTGTTATAGCAGTAGTAAAGTTTTCTATTATTGATCTAAAAAACGGTTGCTTAAAACATTTATCTAAATCGGTTTTTTTGTTTGTTACTGGCCAAGCCGGAGGAAGAGAATCTAGTCGGTTCTGCTTTTTGGCGAACCGAACGACAAATCGAAAAATTAAAATTCTTCATGACCCATGTACATGGTAGTTTTTTTTTCGTCGTTAGGTTTTCCCAAAATCAGAACCGAATAGATCTCCTTCCTCAAGCATGGTCATTAACAAGCATGATTAGTTACGAAAGCCTCGTTTATGCAATCATTTTAAATTCCGTACAATGTTTTACAAATACAGTAGTAGAGTGTTATACTATTTATTTAAAAAGGGAGTAACTAGGAAGCAGATAGTAGAGTAGGAAGTAGTTGTCAACATCGGTTTTTGTTTACGTGACTTATGATGCCTAATGACTAAATGAGAAGAAGAGGATCTCCTCGGTTCTGCTTTTAGGCAAACCTAATGACAAAACGAAAAACTATCACCCTTCAGGACCCAAGTTTATGGTATTTTTTTGTTTTGTCGTTTGGTCTGCCCAAAAGCAGAACCGAGCAGATCCTACTTCTCCGGCATAGTCATTAACAAGCATGCTAATTTACGAATGCCTCTCTCATGCAGTTATTTACAATCCAGTACAATATTTTGCAATAGCAGCATTACAGTATTCTACTATTTATGTAAAAAGCAATTAGTGGAAAAAGTTGTCTAAGTCGGTTTTTGCTTCCGTGACTTGCGATGTTTGTTACTGGCCATGAAGAAAGAAGAGGACCTGCTCGGTTTTGCTTTTTGACGAACCTAACAACAAATCGAAAAACTTCAATTCTTTAGGACCAATATTCATTTTAGTTATTCTTTTTGTCTTTATATTTGCCCAAAATCAGAACCGAACAGAGCCTCTTCGTCCGGCATGGTCATTAACAAGCATGATTAGTTACGAAATTCTCCCTTAAACAATCATTTTCAATTCCGTACAATATTTTACAATAACGATGGTAAAGTGTTCTACTATTTATTTAAAAAGAGAGTAACTAGGAAGCAGATAGTAGAGTAGGAAGTAGTTGTCAACATCGGTTTTTGTTTACGTGACTTATGATGCCTAATGACTAAATTAGAAGAAGAGGATCTCCTCGGTTCTGCTTTTAGGCAAACCTAATGACAAAACAAAAAACTATCACCCTTCAGGACCCAAGTTTATGGTATTTTTTTGTTTTGTCGTTTGGTCTGCCCAAAAGCAGAACCGAGCAGATCCTACTTTCCCGGCATAGTCATTAACAAGCATGCTAATTTACGAATGCCTCTCTCATGCAGTTCTTTACAATCCAATACAATATTTTGCAATAGCAGCATTATAGTATTCTACTATTTATCTAAAAAGCAATTAGTGG
>NC_046659.1:141943743-141964593 GCF_010883055.1 Belonocnema kinseyi | reverse complement strand
CAATTCCGTACAATATTTTACAATAACGATGGTAAAGTGTTCTACTATTTATTTAAAAAGAGAGTAACTAGGAAGCAGATAGTAGAGCAGGAAGTAGTTGTCTACATCGGTTTTTGTTTACGTGACTTATGATGCTTGTTACTGGCTAAACCAGAGGCAGAGGGTCTGCTCGGTTCTGCTTTTAGGCGAACCTGGCGGCAAAAAGAAAAATTAAAATCCTTCTGGATCTAAGTTCATGGTAGTTTTTGGTTTTGTCGTTAGGTTTGCCCAAAAGCAGAACCGAGCAGAGCTTCTTCGTCCGGAATGGTCATTAACAAGCATGATTAGTTACAAAATCCTCCCTCATACAATCATTTTCAATTCCGTACAATATTTTACAATAACAATGGTAAAGTGTTCTACTATTTATTTAAAAAGAGAGTAACTAGGAAGCAGATAGTAGAGTAGGGAGTAGTTGTCAACATCGGTTTTTGTTCACGTGACTTACCATGCTTGTTACTGGCTAAACCAGAGGCAGAGGATCTGCTCGGTTCTACTTTTAGGAGAACCTGACGGCAAAAAGAAAAATTAAAATCCTTCTGGATCTAAGTTCATGGTAGTTTTTGGTTTTGTCGTTAGGTTTGCCCAAAAGCAGAACCAAGCAGATTTTCTTCCTCCGGCATGGCCAGTGACAAGCATGATGAACAGGAAAGTGTCCTACTGCTCGGTTCTGCTTTTGGGCGAACCTAACGACAAAACGAAAAAATATCATCCTTCCGAACATCTGTAACAAAATTAAATTAACAACAATGCTAACTCACAAAATTGAGATCAGTAAAATGAAAACAGATCTTATCATTTAGCCTTGAACCCTTCTTTAATTTTTTTATTTTTCTCGTGCTTAAGGTATGCGAAAATGTTATTGTCTATTTAATAATATATAGATTTCGAAAGGTAGAGAATGAAAAATTTCAAGTTTAATCAATCAAAGTTATCAGAAACTAGAGCCCTTGAACATCTCTGATCAAGCTACTAATCGTTTGCTCTTGGATGGGAATGATGCTATAAGATCACTGAGTCAATTTTTTCAAGATAAATAGACCACCTATTTCGTTACCAAAATGGTCAATAGATAATAATGTCCGCGTACCTATCTTTCATTATGTAATTAAAACGAGATGACTCAAGTACGATATGGCAAATTTTGCAGCTACCAGAAATTTGAGCAAATTTCTTTTTATAAAATGATTGGTTTTCGATGAATCCTTTTGCAACATTGTAAATTATCTAATAATGCACAGAAACTCAGTGAATTTTACTGGAAAACAATATTGTTTAACATTTTTTTCAATTATAAAATTCAAGAATATTTTAGTTGTAATATAATTTACTTGAGTATGCTTATTTAGATGGCTACATAATTAGTTAATTTGTTTAAATTTAAAGTTATTTCTACAACAGAAAACTTTTAACCAAGAAGATTAATTTTCTACCAAAAAATTCGAATTTTCAAAAAAATAGTTAAATTTTCCACTAAAAAAGATGTATTTTCATCAAAAAATGAATAATTCAAAATATTAGTCCACTTTGAAGGTAAAACAGAAATGTTCTGCAACCGTGTAATTTCAAACCTAAAAATATGAATTTTCAACAAAAAAAGTTCTTTTTATCAAAACAGATGCTTTGTTTTGAAAATTACTTTTTTTTTACTGAAAATTTGATTATTCCAGTTGCAGATTTATCATATTAGTTGAAAATCTCTCTTTTTGGTTACAAATTCTTTTAGTTGAATTAATTTTTAATTTAATTTAATTTTCAATTAATTTCTGTGAATAAAAAATAAACAATTCCAGTTAAAGATTCATCATACAAGTTAAAAATTCATCTGTTCGGTCGAAAATGTAACTTGTTTGTTAAAAATTGGTCTTTTTTGTTAGTAAATTAATCATTTTGCTACAAAATGCATTTATTTGATTGAAAATTATTTTATTTAGTTCAAAATTAGAATTTTTTAAAAATTTCATATTTTTGGTTAAAAAATTCGCCCAGGACATTAATCAATTTTCTATGTTACATATGTAAATTGTGTCGATTACTCTTGCTTGATTAATACCGTCGACAAAAAAATGACATCGTTTGCTTAAATTTATCATCTGAGCGGGTGGAAATATTTTAAACTGAATTTTATATAAGAAATAAATTTTCTCAAGGCAAATAGATGCAGCTTCACCTCACCATCTGATATAGAAGAAAGAAGAAAGAATTTGGTCACGCCTCGGTGGCTTAATCTGTCAACGCTCTACTCATGGATAATGGAGTTCCGGGTTCAAATCCGGACCGAGGCAGATTTTTTTTCTCCCATTTCTCCAAATATTAAACCAGTATTCAAAACTATTGAAGTATTTCATTTAAATAATTCACATCTCTATTTTTATAGAGCAACATTTTGAATCAGATTTTCAAATTTGTTTTACTATAGCCCAGCTATTTTAAGTTTGATTTTGAAATTTTGACACTGATCCAATTCTTTGAAGCATAAAAATTCAAAAGTACTTTACACCTGTTTCTATTGATGCATTGCGAATGTGAGTGCTTGAACGTAAGAGCACGTGGGTGGAATCGTACGGGAACTCGTAACCATGACATATGAGACGGTGTAATGGAAAGGGAGACGCTGTAATATGCGGATAAAAATAGAAACACTCAGTACGAAAATGGTCTGGGATTTCCAGACGAAAAAACTCCATTTTTTATGAAAGATGTTTTCAATTTAATTTTAAAGTACTCAGCACCAAATACAGAAAATGGGAATTTAAAAAAAAATCTTGGAAATGTCAAATAATTTTTATAATAGGCATTTTAAGTAACTGCCAATCATAATAAATTTGAAATTTTTGTATTTTAGTTTCCAATTGTTTTATTCCGTTTTTCAAAGATTGTATGTTTCAAATTTTTATTCCTTTTTTGTTGCATTTACTTCCTCCTGACAATTATATTTTTAGTTAAATATTCTTCTGTTTGATTGTAAATTCAATATATTGTAGAAAATTTATCCTTTTTGTTTGAAAATGCAACTATTTTGGAAGAAAAATTAAAAAAAAAATTTCTTTTGCTGAAAATTTTTTAACGTATTTACTATTTTATTATTCATTCAAATTCAAACCTTTTTGGTTAAAAAATGAACTGCTTGGGTTGAGGTTGAACCATTTTGTTAAAAAAAAATTTTCTTGGAGATTTATGACTTTATTTAAAAATTCATCAGTGGTTGCAAAATCTTTTTTTAAAAATAGTTTTCTGAATCAAAAATTCAAGTATTTCAGTTGAAGATTTTTCATTTTAGTTTAAAATTTATGTCTCTTTGAAAAATCTTTTTTTTTTAATTATTCAATCTTCTTCGCTTGAAATTTCAACAATTTTGATTAATTCTTTTTCCATCTTAATTGAAAAATCTTTGTCTTTTTAATCGGTGAATTCATCATATAAGTCGAAAATTTATATTTTCGGTATAAAATTGGACTATTTTCTTTAAACATTAATTTTTTCATGTTAAAAATTAATTTTGTTCCTTAAAATTGTAATTCCATTTCTGGTGAAAAATTTATTTTCTTTTTAGTTGAAAATTCAACTCTTTCTTTGAAAATTCCTAATTTCGGTTTAAAGTTGATTTATTTTCTTAGAGATTTTACATTTTTGGATGAACAATCAACTATTATACTTTTTGCTAAGAATCCCTGTTTTTAGGTTGAAAGTTTAATTATTTTGTTAAAAATTTAACTACTTTGTAAGAATTTATTTTTTTGTTGGAAATTCATCTTTTAGGTTTCAAAATGGTAGAAAATTCCACTATTTTGTTAAAAATTCAATTATTTTTTTGAAAATTTAACTAAACTGTTAAAAATTCATCTTTCTTTGGCCACAAATTCAACTGTTCTGTTGAAAATTTGTACCTTTAGTGTAAGTCTATTCTTTTTTGTTTAAAAATCTGATCATTTGGTTAGGAATTTATATTTCAAGATTGAAAATTTAACTATAATGTTGAAAATTTGTACTTTGGGTTAAGGTTGAATTTTTTTGTTTGTTTAAAAATCTAACCAAATTGTTAAAAATTATCTTCGAAAATTAAAAATTTAACTATTTTGTTAAAAATTAACCTAAATTTTTGACAATTCATCTTTCTTTGGTCAAAAATTCAACTGTTTTTCTGAAAATTCGTCCTTTTAGATTAAAAATTGATCTTTTACAAAAGAAAACTCTTTTTTAAATAAATAAATAAATTTTTAATTTTGAAATAATTATTATCAACAATTTATTCATTTACAAAAACAAAAAATGCGAGAAGTATCAGTACATTTTACTCAAGTTTAATTAAAAAAGGAACCTTTAATCGAAAAATTGAACAATATTTAAATGAGCCAGTATAAAATTCCATTTGCAGCTATTTTTGTTTTTTGTTTTTATAAATTTTTATTAAAATATGTCCTCAATTTTATTATTAACCTCTGTCTGCGGAACTGAAATAGAGTTAAAGATAAGGCCTGCCTCGTGCAGAAATTTCGCGAGCAATTCCTCAAAAGATAATCGATGACGCCTTTTTATTAATGGACCACATGATAACTTATCATCATATACCATGGAAATTCATTTAATCAAATGATACACAAATTCTGAGGTCATTCATCTGATAAGTTTAATAATAATCATTTAATAATTCATTTATTTATAATTTTCAATAATATACATAATAAGGTAATATTTAATTACAGTTACTAAAAAATAACTTCAAAGTACCTTAAAAATTACTTTTTTCACTTCCTTAATTTGATAATTTAAAAATCGAGATGACTGAGATGATAATTCATGAAAACTTAATTTAAAGATAAATAGGAATCAGTTAAAGTAAGATTTTTCAGTCACATTTTGCATCAAACCAGTTTTATTTTTAACAAAAAAAATATTATTGTTTTACCGATTCAAAAGAATTTTCAAACTTAAAGTGCGAATTTGCAACTAAATAGTTACTTTTTAACAAAATAGTTGAATTTTCCAGTAAAATATTTGAATTTTCTACCCCCTGCAAAAAAACTAACTTGGAATAAAATAGTAAAATTTGTAATAAAAAAGATGAATTCTGCACTCAAATAATTTCAACTTTATGTCAGGCAATTCAATTTTCATCCAGCGAAAACAATTTTTCAAAAAAATAGCTAAATCCTCTTCAGATTTTTTTTCTTCCTAAAGAGATAATTTTCCCAACCAAAATGTACACTTCAGAAGAAGAGTTCAATTTTTCAACAAAAAGTTACTTTTCAACCAAATAAAATTGTTTAATTTTTCATGAAATACGTGTATTTTCGAACAAATACTTGAATTTTCTAACAAAATAAGTGAAATTTTGAACAAAAAACATGAATTGAGAAATTTATAAAATATTTTTGAATACTTCGGAAGTGTTCAAAAAGAATCTAGAAGATTAAAAAAATTGTTTAATTTACAGGTTTTTGCAAAATATTAGGAAAAATTCTATTCTTTTTAAAAGACATTTATGACTTTTAGAAGTTTAGCAGGAATACAAAATATTTTATAAATATTTTGAAACTATTGAAAACCTCATAAATTCCTAAAAATATTTTTAGCTGACTCGAATTTTTCTTAAAATTTTGAAAAATCATTCAAAATATACAAAAATTCCTTAAAATGTTCCAAATTTTCCTAAGAATTTAAAAAAAAATCGTTTATTCACTTGAAACCTTTCAAACTTATTTTAAAGCTTTTAAAGTTTTTATTTTTAATCTTACAAAAAATCTGCATTTATTAAAACCTTTCAGAATTTAAAATTCCTTTTCAATCTCTTAAAATCTTTTTAATATTTCTTGAATTTGCTCGATTTTAAATTTTTAAATTTTTAATTATTACTAAACTGAAACATTTTGCTTAAAAATCTTCTACTCTTTTTTGAAATTTAAGGGTATCTTTTGAAATTTGTTGAAGTAGTCTTTTCGATTTTCTCTTAAAGTTCATTTTTCAAAATAAAAATCATAAAAATAGTTGCATAAATCGTAAGACAAATTTTTTTTTAATTCTTTCAAAAATTGTAAACCTTCTAATATTTTTTAATCACTCAAATTTTTCGTGAATTTTTTTGTTTAAATTCAACAAAATTAACAAAAATTCTCCTAAAATCTTCCTGATTCTGGTTTCAACATTTTCTAAATCTTTTCAAATTTTTTGAAAGACCTTAAATAATTCCTAAAATATGTTATAGGTTTTTATTATTTTTAAATCGTTTAAAAACTTTGAAGTATCTCCTAAAATTACCTAAAATTACCTAAAATTTTTTTAAACCTAAACAAATTAAAAGAATTATCTTAACTCTTCAATATTTTTTTACACATTTTAAAACATTGAAAACCTAAAATTTTTCTTTTTAAATTAAGCCTAAACCATTGCCAATTTTCCTAAAAATCGTCAAAAAAATTAATTATCAAAATGTTTCAAAATTATTAATTTCGAATAATTATGAATAATTAATTATTCTTGGTTAAAATATCAATGAAGATAATTCGCAACATTTGTAACTAGTGCAAATTATCTCTTATATAAGAAAGACAATCTTATCTAGAAGAGCAAATTCTTTGCAAAAACGTAACACGACTTTTGATAATTTAATCAGTCATTCACAGTAACTGTAAGACACGTGCAACATAAAAAAAGATTTTATTATATCATATATTATCTCTGCCATGATTTGAAAAAATACCTTGAACTGTAAGAAATCGTAAAATTAGATTTTTATATCGTTGCAAATATCAGTAAAAACAAAATATTAACAATTTGGTAGAAAATTCAAATATGTACTCGAAAGATGATCTACTTTGTTAAAAATTCGTTTTTTAAATTGAAGATTCATCATTTTATTAAAAAATTCATGTCTTTGTTTGAAAATTTAACTGTTGTGTTAGAAATTTGTTTTTTGTTGTTGTTGTTGTTGAAAGTTGTTATTGAAACTATTTAATTTTTGCTAGACAATGCATCTTTTTTATAAATGTAAATTCAGCCATTTGTTGGAAAATTGTTGTGTTTTGAGCAAAATTTTTTTTTTTTTTGGTAGAAAAATTATCTTCTCGGTTAAAATTTTTAACTGTTAAGTTAATAATTTTTGTATTTTTTTTTAAATTATTCTTTTTGTTCTTGTATAAAATCAATTTTTTTTAATAAATATGCGATATTTGTTTGATAATTAAACAGTTTTTATTTACAATAAAAATAATTTTCAGTTGAAATATTAACTTTGATATTTTTTGTTGTAAGTTCAACTACTTCGATAAAAATTCGTTTTCTGTTAACAAAGATTTTTTGTGTCAACAAAGTTGTGTTAGAAGAATATTTGAAGAGATTTCAAAACATTCCAAAATATTTCCAAAATTGTCAGAAAGAAATCTGGAATATTTTTTGGCAATTTGTTTAATTCTGTGGAATTTTTTCAAAATTTTAAGGAAAACTCGATCGTTTTAAAGGATATTCAATAGTTAAACATTTTTTTTAAATAATTAGAAATTTAAAAATATTTTTAAAAACTTAGAACAAGATGTAGATTTTCAAGATAATTGAAATTTTTTCTGAAGATTCATGGGAATATTTAAAGTGATTTTTTATTAGAAAATAATGAGTTTTAAGAGAATCTTTAAAAAGATTTTAGAGCATTAGCAATGATTTTCGAAATGGTCAGAAAGGAAGAAAATGCATATCTACTTTGTTAAATTACTTTGCTTATAATTAACTTTTTTGGTTTAAAATTCACTATTTTAGTTAAAAAATAATCTCTCCTGGTCGAACATTGTAAGTATATTGCTCAAAAATTTTTTTTTTCATGAACTTAACTATTTTTGATTCAAAATAAAAGTCTTTTTGGATTGAAATATCAATTACTACATTTTTAGTTGAGAATTCACTTTTTTCGTTAAAAATTCACATTTTTCGTTAAAATAATTAACTTATTGTATAGAAAATTCACCTCTTTCAGAAAATATTGCATATTTTTTATTTAAAATATAAATTAATTAAATCTATTTTGTTGAGAAATAATTTTTTTAAAGATTTGAACTGCTTTTTATTTGAAATAAAAATAGCTTTGAATTAAAATATTAACAATTACATTTTTTGTGGAGAATTTATATTCTTTGGCAAAAGTTAAATCAAAGGTTTGAAGGTTACATTTTTGATTGAAATTTTGATTTGACATCTAAATTTAAAAAAATTTGAATTTATTTAAGAACCAAAAGAAAATTGTATTTATATAATCGTAAAAACAAAAAAGAACCCATGGTCCATGGTTCGTTTAATAACCTATAAAGCCAGAATTAAAATTGAATTTAAATAATTTAAAAAATTGTGAAATATTAGAAAAATATTTCTGAAATCAACATAGGATTTTTCTTTGGAAAATTACGTCAAGAACTGTGAAATTAGCACACTATAATTTTAAGCGGTAGTTTAGAAAAAGTTTAGAAGTAGCTTGAAAAGTTTAGAGTTAGTTTACAACATTTTAGGGAACTTTTAAACTTTTAGGGCCAGTTTAAAAAGTTTAAAGATAGTGTACAATAATTTGGGATAGTTTAAAAAGTTTAAGTATTAGTTTAAAGTAGTTGTGGGGTATATTTATGTAATTAAAAAAAGAACTTATGGTCCAATGGTTGTTCAAGGGCTTATAAAGCCTTTGAAAAAAAGGTTTTAAAAAAACTTTTAAAAAGTTTAAAAAGCTTTACGGGCAGTTTAAAAAGTTTAGAGTGAGTTTAAAAAAGTTTAGAGGTAGTTTCAACTTTTAGGGATAGTTTAGAAAATTTAGAGATAGTGTACAATGTTTAGGGGTAGTTTAGAAAGTTTAGGTGTGGTTTAAAAAGTTTAGAGTTAGTTTAAAATGTTTAGGGGTACTTTAAACTTTCGGGGATAGTTTAAAAGGAGTAAAGGTAGTGCACAATGTTTATGAGTAGTTTAAAAAGTTTAGGGGTAGTTTAAGGTAGTTCTGGGGTAGTTTTGTAATCAAATGTCATTTGTGAGTTGGTTATAATTTGATCTTTAAAGCGCGCTGTAGTGTGATGGTCGTGAGGTAGTCTGCCGTGGTGAGGTGGTCGTGCGGTAGCCGAATGTGGTCGTGCGGTAGTCAACGGTAGTGCTGTGATCTCGCACTATTCTTTTCACTCGAAATGAAAGAAAATAAGAGAGCGAGACAAGACAAGTATTTTTTTTTTGCCATTCTTGTAAAAATCCCGTACATTCTTCCCATGAAAAAACACTTTCGCTTTGCATCTTGAACTCGAAGTTTCTTTTTCGAGGTCAAGAACCCGTGAAGGTGAAGAAACGGACTCATCAAGAAAAAAATGTCAGAAAATAGACGTAATTACGTGAGTTGGAATGTCGCCTTTTCCGACAAACGAACATTACGAGTGAGAACTTAGCGTTGTTTACATTCCATGATTTAGTCTCATGATGACTGCAATTAAGATTTAATGAACGCTTTAAACCTCGTAGCGAGGGTTATCGTGTTTAACCAGAATTTGAAAACCAAGAACCAGATTTACAGCATTCGGTGCGGAATTGGCGTGGCGAGGAAACGCAATTATACATAATTAAACTACGGTAACGCGTAACACGTAACGCGTAACGCGTGAATTTAGAGGCGATAAAAACCATTTTTTTTGCACGAGTGCAAAAAGTAATTGGTACAGTTCTTCTGGTGGTCAGGCTCCTTGCTATTTGTGAATAGGCGACTTCATTTAATCTGAACTTTATTTAATCTAAATTTTATTTGATCTCAACTTTATTTAATCTCAACTTTATTCAATCTAAGCTTCATTTTCTTATCTTTTGGTGATAATATTCTCGATGCATTTACCAGAAATATCTAATCTCAACAAGAACATAACGTGCAAAAAAATGCCACCAAGTACCTAGATGAATTTTAATGTATTATTTATTTATGTTAACTGTAATCGAGATGTGAAATTACATATTAAACCCAAGTAATGGTAGAAAATTGAAGACTAAAAGTATATTTTAATAAAAATATTGTTACTGAAAAGAGAAAATTATTGCACTAATTGTTTAATCAGTTTAATAAATTAAGTATGCTTTACAAGAGTGCATTATGGGCCATTCAAATGATCTTACAGGAAGTTTCATTCACTTTTACTAAAAAAAAAAACAGGATATTTTCTGAAAAAAAAAACGAATTAAAAAGGAATTTTTAATTATAGATTAAATAATTCCATGACCGCTTCAGCACTTTATTTTGGTAAAAATACATCAGAACGGAATTGAAAGTTTATTCTTTTTTTTTTGTTGAAAAGTCGGCTATTATATTTTTGTTTAATAATTCGTTTTTATTGGTTACAAATTTAATTATTTTTTTGAAGATTTAATAATATTATTAAGAAGTTATCTCCTTTGGTTGAAAATTGAACTATTTGGTTAAAAATGAACTTTCTTGTTGAAAATTTATATTTGCGGGTTGAAAAACTTGACTGTTTTGGAGAAGATTTTTTTTCTTGGCTTAAAAATCTAACCATTTGGTTACAATTGTTTTATTTTGTAACTAAAAAATCTGTTTTGTTTGAAAAATCTACTATTTTGTGAAAAAAGTCGTCTTTTCTATTAATTCAAATATTTTTTATTTAAATTTGAAATTTTTGTTGTTAAAATATTAACTATTACAATTTTTGTTGAGACTTAATCTGTTATGGAAGAAAATTTTATTAATTGGTTAAAAATTAAATTATTTATTTGAAAAATCAACAGTTTTATAAAAAATACTCCCTTTTTCGTTGAACTTCAACTGTTTTGCAGAAAATTCGTCTTTTTGCATTAAAACTTAATTTTTTCGTTGAAGTTCCATAATTTAAGTTGAAAATTAAACTCTTCGTTTAAAAATATAACTATTTTGTTTAAAGTTCGACTGTGTTTTATTGTAAATTACAATACTTTTTAGTTAAAATATCAACTATTACATTCCTATTTGGCAATTCAACTTTTTTGGTTAAAAATTTAACTATACTTGGTTAAATGTTCAACTATTTTGTTCCGGATTTTTTTTTAAGATTCATCATTTAAGTTGACAATTTATTTATTTGTTTGTAATTTCGTTTTTCTCGGTAGATAATTAATGTTTCAGGTAAAAAAAAAAGAATTTTCAATAATACATTGAATTCTCAACCAAAACAGACTAATTTTTAAACGAAAACGAGAAATTTATAATAAAAAATTTAAATTTTCAACCAAGAAAGGCGAGGTTTCAAAAAACAAATGAATTTTCAAATAAAAATAATAAACTCTTTTTTTAACCAAATAGCTGAATTTTCAACTAAAACTGAAACATTTTTAGTAAATAAAGTTCATTTCCAGCCAAATCAAATAAATTTTTAATTAAGTTTAGTTAAATATTGTACGAGCAGATAAATTTTCAATTAAAATTAATATTTTTTTATACGAATTTAGACGAATTATGAACAAGAAACAGGAATTTTTAACCAAACAGTTAAATTTTTTATAATTTTCTATAATTTTTTCATTTTAAAATTAAAATACGGGTTTAACCAAAAGTGGAATAGCTATATTTTCAGTCAAACAATGAATTATTATTCAAAATAAAATAATAATTCTCAACAAAATATTTCAATTTAAAATCAAAAACCATAAAATATGGATTCTCAGCAATAACAAAAGTTAATAGTTGATATTTCAATCCAAACAATTTTAATTTTCAAAACGCATGAGGCTCAATTAAATAAAAAAGACGAATTTTTAAACAAAAGAATCACTTTTTTTAAATGGTTGAATTAGTAAGAAAATAATAAAATTGACTGAAATTTGAAATGATGAATCTTCAAAAAAAAAAAAAAAAAAAACAAATAAATAATTTTCAAACCCAAAAGATGAAATTTCTACTCAAAAATACTTTCAACTGAAGAAGATATATTTTTGACAAAACATGGAATAATTAAATTTTCAGTTTGAAAAATTGATTTTCAACAAAAAATTAAATTTAATCAAAAAGATGAATACTATCGAAAAAAAAGAATTTTCATCAAAATAGTTGAATCCTCAAAAAAATTAATATTTAGCCAAACAGTTGTGACTTTCAACCCAAAAAGATACAATTTCTACCAAAGTGGACTAATTTTCAACCCAAAAGTACGAATTTCTAACCAAACATAGAATAATTCAATTTTCGGTTGAAAAAATTAATTTTCCATCAAAAAAATTTTCGTAAAAATAATTTAATCCTCAACCATTCCAAATAAATTTTCAGCCAAACAGTTATGGCTTTTAACCCAAAAGGTACATTTTCTACCAAAGTAGATTAATTTTTAACCAAAAAATACGAATTTTTAACCAAATATGGAATAATTATTAAACTTACAATTGAAAAAATTGTTTTTCAACCAAAAAAATTCTCAAAATAGTTTAATCCTCAATCAAACCAAATAAATTTTCAGCCAAACAGTTGTGGCTTTTATCCGAAAAGGTACATTTTCTACCAAAGTAGATTAATTTTCAACCAAAAATACGAATTTTTAACCAAAGTAGTATTTTTAACCAAAAAAGTTGAATCCTCAAAATAATTAATATTCAGCCAAACTGTTGTGACTTTCAATCCAAAAAGATACCATTTCTACCAAAGTAGATGAATTTTTAACCCAAAAGTACGAATTTCTAACCAAGCAGGGAATAATTAAATTTTCGGTTGAAAAAATTGATTTTCAATCGAAAAATTTTTCATAAAAATAGTTTAATCCTCAACCAAACCAAATAAATTTTTAGCCAAACAGTTGAGACTTTCAACCCAAAAGGATACAATTTCTACCAAAGTAGATGAATTTTCAACCCAAAAGTACGAATTTCTAACCAAACATCGAATAAATAAATTTTTGATTGAAAAAATGTATTTTTAACCACAAAAATTGTTGATCAAAATAGTTGACTCCTCAAACAAACCAAATAAATTTTCAGCCAAACAGTTGTATCTTTTAACACAGAAAGGTATCATTTGTATCAATTTAGGATAATTTTCAACCCAACAAGACGATTTTTAAACCAGAAATAATGATTTTTGAACACGACTGTGGAGTTTTCAAAAAGTGATAAAATTAGCTTAAACTTCAGTCTATCCCAAATTCCCCGACATTTCTCGATTTCTCCTGACTTTCTGTACCTATAACAATCTTAAAATTAAAAATAGTTTGAAAAAAATATATCTCGATGTAAAAAAAGGGAACAACATATCAAGAATAAACTAACGTGTAATCTGGTCACTCAGACATTGTCGGTGACATGTGAGATAGGCTTTTAAAGCCGACAAGAAAACGATCTATAGGTCAACTGAGAATAGAAGCCAAGTCGCGTGCCATCGAGTCGACGCCGACTTCGCCGAAAACCCTTTCTTTGTCACCGCACCGGTTCAAAATAATCTAGGTGCGATGAGTCGTTTCGCAAGTTAGAGAGATTCTCACTTTTTCTTCATTAACTCGAATTTCAGTCGTATTTTCGGAATGGGAAAAGAGAACCCTACGATTTAGATTTCTTCGAATCACCACTCGAATTCGTATGAATGGATGAGCGAATGATTGAATGAAACTCAGCGCCAAGGTCAATGAAAGTCTCAATCAATGAGTTTTACTCTCTTCGCGTATTAAATTTGCTCAGACCTTTCGTAATAAAAATTCATATTAGAAAAATTTAGAATTTAACTGTAGGGAAATTACGTACCAATATTAAAATGATTAATTTGGACGAATAGTTTTTGAGGAACGAAAAAAATCTGCCTTAGCGCGGATTTGAACCCGGGACGCCACTTCTATGAGTAGTGCGTTTACAAATTGAGCCACCGGAGCATCAGCAGATTTTTTTGTTATGTATAGAAATACTGTATGTGTTTCTATACTCTGACAAGTATTCCATCAGCGATCAAAGTAGGTTTAATCTAATTAATATTTCAAATATGTTATTACCATTTAAAGATGACAATTCCGAGTTTTTAAAGTTTTATTCGCTACAGATTTCAAAGTTAAAACGATTACTCGTATCAAATAATTTTTGAAGAATAAGAAAAATTTTTCCTCAGCGCGGAATTGAACCGGGAATGTCACTTCCATGAATGAAGCGTTAAAAAAATTACTTCAACGATTTAAAAACTATTTGTCTGAAGTAATTGTTCAACATCAAAATTTATATTGTTTACAAAATTAAAAGCTTGGATGGTAACATGTTTAAATGGTAATGAAATCTGTTTAATATTAGTAAAATTTATATCCATGTTGATTGAAAATGTTTCATTTATCGGAGAAATATTTATTGAGTCCTCGGTGGCGTAATTGGTGAACGCGCTGCTAATGGAAGTGGCGTTCTCGGTTCAAATCCAGGCTAAAGCAGATTTTTTCTTATTTTTCACACATTGTTTGCGTGAAAAAATAGTTTTAACATCAAAATTTGCATTAATTAAAAGTTTAAAAACCTAGAGTTTAACATCTTTAAATGGTATTAATATCCACAAAATATTAATTTAATACATTAAAACAAATTTCAATAGTTTTAATTCTCGTTGAATCGTTTGGAATCTTATCAAATACTCTAAGTAATTTAAAAGTCGTTGAAATCCCTTCAAATTTGTAAAATCCCTTAAATTTTCTGAAATTCTTAGAAATCCTCGAAATTCTTTGAACTCCTTTAACAATATTCAATTCTCGTTGATTTTTTTTTTGATGTTACAAATACACAGATCTCTTTAAAATTTGTTGAAATACCTTAAAATGTATAAAATAACTTATATCTTGGTAAACCCTTATAAATCCCTAAAAATTCTTTAACGTCCTTTTAAAGTATTCCAGTCTCCTTACATTATTTTGTGATCTTATTAAATGCCATAAACTTTTTTAAATTAGTTGAAATCCCTTTCAATTTATGAAAGTCCTTTAATCTGTTTAAATCCTTCAAAATCCCTCAATATTTTTAAAATTCCCTTTAAAATATTCAAATCTTATTGAATTTTTTGGGATCTTGTAAAATACTCTAAAATTTTTAACATCGTTTAAAATCCCTTGAAACTTATAAAATCCCTTAAATCTTCTAAAATCCTTAAAATTCAAACCTTATTGATTTTAATTGGAATCTTATAAAATACCCTATACTCTGTAAAATTCTTTGAAATCCCTTGAAATTTTTTAAATCCCGTGAATCTTCTGAAATCCCTTGAAATTTATAAAAATCCCTTAAATCTTCTAAAATCCTTTAAGATTTTTTAAAATTCCTCGAAATTCTGTGAAAGCTCTTTAGAAATTCCTGTAATTTCCTTAAATATTCTAAAATCCCCTAAAATCACTTAAAGTGGAATTTAAATAAAAAAATTTCCTTTGGTGTAAAATTTTTTTTAAATTCAAAATTGAGTAATTTGGCGTTAGCAGTCCTACTTCAGGGTTGCCGCTGAACCAGGAAACCGGGAAAAGAGCGGGAATTTTCCGAGACTGGGAAAACCGGAAAATGACAGTGAATTTATTTCTTGACCGGGAATTTAACAGATTTTCAGAAGAAAAATCTGCCCAAGTCCGATTTTAACAGGTTTTTACATAATTAAAGTGCAGTCTTGAAGATTTAAGCATATAAAAACATTTGAAGTTGAAAATTGTTCAGGAAAACAATTTTGTTGTATGAACTGTTAATATAAATAAATAAATAATTTTTTAATGGATCTGTACTTTAAGTATAAGAAACTGAACAATAATTAATTTAATTAATTTAATTAATTTAATTAAAGTAATTAAATTTAATTCAATTAATTTAATTTAATTAATTTAATTAATAATAATTAATCCGTTCACGATTTGAGAATTTCCAGATTGTAACTGTTTAAATTCGAAGGTCTTAATAAGAATTGAAATTAATAAAATATTATTAATTCCGATAATTTATGTTTAAATAAAAATTTTAATGATTCATCAATAAAATATTTTTATTTCAAAGCCTTAAGTCCTTCTTTATATTATTTTTGCATTAAATTTAATTAATACATTTATTAATATATTATTTTTATTAATTTTCTTCAGCTATTAAAAAATGTAAACGTGCAGTTAACACTTTGTGAACTATTTTTAACTTACAAATAACTCCATAATAATATAGTCGTAATTAAAGGCTTTTATTAAATTAAAAATATTGTTTAAGTCGAAATTATTCAATTTTTAACCCATTTATTTGAACATTTCTTACTTTAGAAAAAGAATATAATATGAACTGAATGGTTTTACAAAGTAAGCTTTGAATCTTTAGAATTTCGAAGAACTTTTAAACTTTTAACATTACAATTTTCATTGTTATATTTAAAAACTATATAATTTGCAAGTGGAATTCTTAAATTTTGACGTATAAATAACAATTATTGAACACTTAATTAGTTGTAGAAAAAATTGAATAATTTTAAGAAATATTTACATGTTTAGAAAAGATAAAAAATTAATTAAAAACTTCAAATGGTTTCAAGTAATTTGAATAAAGTCTGTTAATATTTTTTTTAGAACTTCTAAATATATTTTTTAATTACTCTAACTTTTGCTAAAATTTTTGGAAAATCCTACAAATTAAAAAAATCCTTCAAATCTTCCAGGTTCCTTTTTGATCATTTTGGAAATCTCTTGAAATCTTTTTAAATTTTCTGTGACCATAATTTTTCACAATGAAAAATCATTTTCAATTATCCTAAGAATTTAAAAAAAATGTGTTCATTCTTTTGAAGGCTTTCACAATTCTTAAAAATATTCCAAATTTTCTCTTTGAAATCGGCAAAAATCAACATTTTGTTTGCAATTCGGCTGTGGTTATTTGCACTTCTAAATACCTCTTAAAAGTACTCAAATTTTTTACACAAATAACAAGTTTTCTATCATTATTTATAAATTTAAATTTAAGGATTTTCCTTTTAAATTATCAGAATTTTCTGAAAGCTGTAGATTTAGATAAAAATACATATAAAAGTTCCAAAAAATTGCAAAAATGATATTAAATTTAAAAAAAATTAAAACCATTTCTAGATTTCTCATGATTGCGATATAAACGTTAAAGCTTTTCAAGGATGCTTAAAATATTTAAGGAAAATAATTTAACTTTTAATTTAAAAACTGTTAAGTTAAAAAAATATATTTTTAAATTTTAAATGTCTAGCTTAAAATTACTGAAAATAATATAATTTTGAAATTTTTTAAAGTTCACTGCTTGATTCTTTATTTTAGAGTACTGAAAATATTAACTTGGATTTATATTTTTGGAACTTAATCTGAACCTTTGAAGTCTATAATTTCTGAAAGTTCTGAATTTTTCAGTTTATCCGCATTTCATTTAAAATTTTTCAATTGAAAAGTGTTAGTACCGTCCATTTTATACGTGTAAATTTTTGAGAATTTGAATACATAATTTTTAATTGAAAAACTTTTAAACTTTAATTTTAAATTTCAAGATTTCAACTTTAAATGCTTTATTTTCTTGTTTTTTGCTCATTACTTTAAATGGAAAAATGTTTAGAATAGAGTTCGATTTTTTAAATTTCGTTGACCGTGAAAAATGCGAGGAAAAATGTTAGTAAATCGGGAAGAAGCGTGGCTCAGATGGTAACGTGCGAGGCTAATGTTCCAGGCTACTACCTGCAACCACGTTCTGGGGTTCGAATCCCAACACAGGAACGCAAAACTTTTTTTCCATGAATATTTTTCTGCCCTACTGACTTCTTTGTTGCTCAATTCTCATTTCCTTCATGTCCCTTAGGAGATGTAAATGAATTCGCGATTTTTTTTCTATATTGAAAATTAACTTCTCAGTCCATAAATAGTTCTAAAATGAATCCAAGAGTAATTAATTTCATCAGTGACTTTCTTCCCACGAAACTCTGAAGAAAATAAAATGAAAAATAAAATCTTATGAGCTAGCTTATTAAGACGTAGACGCGGGTTTGTACCGGGAATATGCTAAATTAAACCTAAAGTTTGACTGGGAACATATCTTTGTCGGACAATAGATACCAGGTTTCGCTTAAACGGGGACTAATAGCGAGGCTTACAGCAAAAGGTTCGACGCAGGACCTCCAGCGATCGGCATATTACAAAACAAATAATTGAGCATGCTTACCAATCAAGGTTCGAACCCAGGCCATTCATTATAAAGATTAAGCTGTTTCTTCCGACCAACTCCGAACCAGAGGCCATCACCCTTAATTACACCAACACTATGCTACCTTTTCATCTACATAAATACTTTCCACAAGTTATATTTTAGAATTATTATTATTATTATTATTGAACAATTTAGTCAAATCCCTTTCGGGTTTAGTAGAAAAACACGATTGCCCACAACACCGCTCCGACCCAGGTCGCTGATCAAACCCTTTAGCAATCGCTCTAGGTGAAGAGCTTCACAAAGTCACAATTTCATAGTTTCAGATAAAAAATTAATCATTAACCAAAATAAAATAATAATTCTGAACAATATATTGCAATTTTGAACAAAGTGTTTTCAACAATAATGATGAATGATCAACAAAAAAATTCAATATTAATAATGTTATTCAATTCTTAACTAAGTAATTGAATTTTTGACCAGAAAAGATTAATTTTCAGCAATAATAAAACCAACAGTTGATATTTCAATCCAAAAAATTTGTATATTAAAACAAAAGAGGTTTATTTAAATAAGAAAGACGAATTTTTAAACAAAAAGAATAACTTTTTAAATTCTGGAATTAGTATTATTATTAGTATTATGCTTATTATTATTGATCAATTTAGTCAAATCCCTTTCGGGTTTAGGGGAAAAACACGTTTGCCCCAACACCGCTTCTACCCAGGTCGCTGATCAATCTCTCTAGGAATCACTCCCGGCGAAGAGCTTCAAAAATTCACAATTTTAAGCTCTCTGCTTTTTAATTACAATGTTAGCTTTCACTGACACATAGGAACCATTCATTATAAAGATTAGGCTGTTTCTTCCCACCAACTCCGAACTAGAGGCCATCACCCTTAATTACACCCAGTCTATGCTACATTTTCATCTACATAAATACTTTCCACAAGTTATATTTTAGAATTCTTATTATTATTATTGAACAATTTAGTCAAATCCCTTTCGGATTTAGTAGAAAAACACGTTCGCCCACAACACCGCTCCGACCCAGGTCGCTGATCAATCTCTCTAGCAATCGCTCTAGGTGAAGAGCTTCACAAAGTCACAATTTCATAGTTTCAGATAAAAAATTAATCATTAACCAAAATAAAATAATAATTCTGAACAATATATTGCAATTTTGAAAAAAGTGTTTTCAACAATAATGATGAATGATCAATAAAAAAATTCAATATTAATAATGTAATTCAATTCTTAACTAAGTAATTGAATTTTTGACCAGAAAGGATTAATTTTCAGCAATAATAAAAGCAACAATTGATATTTCAGTCCAAAAAATTTGTATATTAAAACAAAAGAGGTTTATTTAAACAAAAAAAGACGAATTTTTAAACAAAAAGAATAACTTTTTAAATTCTGGAATTAGTATTATTTTTAGTATTATGCATATTATTATTATTGATCAATTTAGTCAAATCCCTTTCGGGTTTAGTAGAGAAACACGTTTGCCCACAACACCGCTCCGACCCAAGTCGCTGATCAATCATATTTTATGTATTTCTTTACTATCAGATGTACTTAGTTTAAGTTTCTCCTATATTTTTCTCCAAAAATATATGAATTTGCTTTTGTTGATTTTGCAATATACAATTTATAATGAAACTTAATTTGTTTTAAATATTATTTTTAATTATATAAAACTACAAAATTATTTGAATATTTCTGTATATACATAATTCTTTATAATATTTTGTATAAAGACAATGTCCCCTGCCTTATCAGCTTTTAAAATGCGACATCGTAGAAGATTATTTGCAAGTTCGATTATTTTCAAACGTGTACCATTACACAGACCTTCGTTAATAGAAATATTACGAATTAGAATAAAAATACAATTGTTTCTTAATCGTCATTCACGAGGAGGAAGGGTCAGTGAATTCAATGTGTCCAAGTATTCTGGGAGTATTGCATTATTTATATCTCCATTATCACACTTTTCAACACTATCTACACTTTTATAAATTCGTTCTCTGGTTTTGTCCAATAGCTCCACGACCCTGTAATTTATTTCTTTAACATCAACATTTCTTGCTGATAATATAGCTGTCTTTGCTACAACTCCAAATCCTCGATCCTTAATAAGTTTACTAAACATTATCTGTACTATATCATCGGTTCTAGTAGCTACACATTTTTCTGGGGCAATTAAGTAATTCTCATTGTCATTTAAAGTACCATCTCCACAGACAATAAATACTTTTCGAATTCTGCTTCTTGTGGTAAACTACTCATATTTTCTGTTAGTGAAAATATAGAGACATGTTTTCAAAGTGATCTGATTTAATGGATAAATTTACTAATTCGCTGCGAGTTGCATGAGCTTTCAGAGGCAGTAACTGCCTAAAACCTCCGCCAAGAATTATAATTTTTCCACCAAGTGGTGAATCAACATTCATAAAGTCACGTAATGTTCGATCTACTGATTCCAAAGTATACCTTGGCGTCATTAGAGCTTCGTCCCAAATTAAAATATCTACTTCTCGTGAGTATTGAGCATCTTTAGATTGAGTTTTTATACCGGAGATGGAATCAGAAAATAAAGGAACTGGCATGCCGATAATTGTACGAGGGTAGTTCAATAAGTCCTTAGAATGAAGTATAAAAACAATTTTTTTAGGGTAATTTTTTTTTATTTTTCAACATAATCTCCTTGGAGCTCTATAC
>NC_046659.1:141910169-141943643 GCF_010883055.1 Belonocnema kinseyi | reverse complement strand
ACGTAAACTCAGAAGATGTGGACTGTGACTGCACCATATATCTAATCGGGAGTGGTGCTGACTGAAAACAGATGATTTGGAGCGATTCGCGCGCCATCTGTTAGCCATTCTAAGGACTTATTGAACTACCCTCGTATTCCCGTGTAGAAGTGATATTGCTGCAATACCTGTAAATTCCATCGTACATATATTTGTTCCTTTGCCTTCTAACAAATAATATGTAGTTGTATAAATGTATGTCTTTCCTGAGCCACCAGGTCCATCAATATAAAAATATGATGTAAAAGACCTTTCTTTGTTCGACAAAGCAGCATTAAGGATTGCGTCTACAATATCTTTTTGTTTTCTATTTAATTTGTGCTACTGAGTCTGATCGAGTTGTTCATGTTGACTAAGCGATACCTCGTCATCGTGAATCTCAATATCGTTCCGAAATTTAGTTATTTGTGGCATCGTTGAAAAGCTACTAATATCGGATCTTTCGTAAGAAAGACGGATATTTATCTGAATATGTAGTCTTATGTATGTGTCTCGTATATTATAGTTTCTCTGAAAATCTTCTGACATAGTATATTTAAATTTATCCCTTAGTTTCTCAGGATTGATAGGTTGACAGTATATTAAAATACGAATAAATAAGGTTCTTAATTGTTGGCGCATCATCCAAACTACTCCTTCTGCCATAGCACTATCCCACTCTACATCATATTGAATGAGACCTAATGCTAAACATGTTCTTTGCAAAGTATCATAAATTTGTTTGTTAACAGTTCTGAGATCTTGGAAACTTATAGTCCCTTTGATTGTTATTTGTAATAGTCTCAGATAGAATAATTCTATTGTATTCGGACTAACAGAGTACATCCATCCTATGTTTTTTAAATACGTAGTGAGGGAGTGTCAGAATACGTATATCGTTTGGCATCAGTATCACGTCCATTTAAATCAAAATGATTGATAAGCATCGTTTCTTTTTCCAATACCTTTATTATATAGTTTATTATAGCAGCGGCATCAGTAACTACGATGGAAGCAGCATCATATCCTTGTAGATATATTCGTATACATATTTGACCGACTTTATGCTAGAAACTACTTCCATATTAATATGCGAGTTAAAGAACTTTAATAATCTAACATTGTAAAGTAGTACAAATTTATTTTCAGTCGTGCTTCCATTTTGGCGATTATATGTAAGTACCGGTATCTGTTCTACGATAAGTTGAATATCCGTTTTCATCCATTCTCGTCTCGTCTTGAAAATTTTTTGGAAAATGTTTACTACCTTTACATTTATCATCTTTATATCAATCTCCGCAGGGACCGTGAATCATGTTTTTCATAACAATATTATGAAGTTCATGATCTGTATCTGGATTTGGAATTTCTGCCGAAATATATTCATCTGCAATATCAGAAGTAGTTAGTTTACATTTTGTTTCAACGTTATGAACAAATGAACATGATGTAATCCACGTTTTTGATACTCAACAACATAAACGTATGCTTGTACTTCGCCGAAGAATTGTTGTCTTTCACTTCAGCCCAGTTTGGATTACATGTCATAGTTATAAATAAATTTGGCTTACCGAATGATCCTGAGAATGATGATGGGAGGATGATCATTTTTCCAACAGTAGTATGTAAATAATTTGATCTTTGTTATAAATGATCAACTGATCCCTGATAAGTATAAGGGCGAAGTGTTTTTTAATCAATCTGCAATAATTCATCCTATCCTTTTCGATTTTCACATAATTATCGACAACCCACTGTTGAAACAATCGTCCACCCATAAAAAATACATTATTATCTCTAGTTGCCATTCTATATATTAAACATATGTAGATCGTGAGACATGGTATGCTGTCATTCCAACCTTGTGTGCCATAAGGATAAAATAATGGATAAATCCAAGGTTCAAAGTTCGGATCCACAGAGCTGACAAATTGAAGGAAAAATGATTACAAAATTTTTTTTCTTAAAATTGCAAAAATGTAGGACCAGACAAACGTTTGAAGTTGGTTCATATGCAATTACAAGAATTTTAAATTCAATATCGCGTTTCTTCTGAACGTAATTTTTGTTTTAAATAGATGTAAAAGAAATTTTTGTAACTTACGGTCACATGGCCTCAATATTCGCGATTTTTGAGTCCTATTAAAGATATAAGTTTTAAAAACGGTATGCTTACATATTTCCTCATCCTTAAGATCAGTAGTCTCCATGTTCGCACCTAAATGCTAAGTTTGTAATAAAATTTGTCGTAATTACAATGGTTATAACAACATTAGAAAATTTCTATATGAATAAAGCATAAATTGCTTTAGTATAAAATAATTGTAACATCATTTGGTATCAAGATAAGTAGTATTAAGGACAGTAAAGTATGTAAGCACATATAATATCACTTTTAATAAAAGAAAATAGATTAAAAAACTGCGATGCTAATTCCCTATGACACGTGTGTTAAGATGAAAAAAAGAAAAAAAAATTATCGCCTAAGATGCATATGGATCAAGCTTCATGTGTGGATAATCCGAAACTGCGCGCGGCGCACAGTGCGGCGAATTAGAAAATTGGGGTTCAAAATGATCCAGAGCCTACAATTTTTATCCGATTCCATCTTTTTTTCTAAATAAAGCTAATTAAATTCTGAAGAAATCTGTCGAGGGCGATTTCGCTAAAAAAGCTCTGTTTGTTTGTTATTCAACTGACAAAATGCCCAAAAACCATAATTTTTTATTTTTGAGCTGCCTTTTCTGTAGCGTTTATTGATTTTACCTCAAGAAGGCGAAAAACTGATAGATTTACAATCATTTAACAAATATTAATAACTTAGATAAAGTTCGTGCAATCTGTTCAATTATTATAAACAAATTTATGAACAAATTCGATTATTGCTGTGCATTGAAGCCTGGAAGTTCTTTTCATCACGTTTTTTCCCGCGAAATCGAGTAAAATTAATGTTTCGTTGAAACCAAACACTAAAGTATAGTTTTTTTGATTGTTATAAACCAATTTCATAAACAAATTTAATAAATAAGCGCCTCTGTATATATAAAATGCATTTTTACTGCGCAATCATTAGGTTTGCTTTAAAAAATGAAAATTCCATGACAGATATGGACAATCGAAATATTTACCATTGTTGTAAACAATGCTGGCTTGTGCTGGCAGCCGCGATTAATTTATTATGTTTTTATTAAATAATTACTTGGCTCATTGCCAATTTTGTAAAAATTAATATACAGGTAGACTTTCTAGATTAACCCTCTCTTTGTATACACTATTCCAATTCTGACGGACGTATAGTTAGCTCGATGTCATGTACAAAATCTAAATTCGAACGGACCTCTTTTTCTAACGTTTGCAGATAGAAAGAGAGGTCCGTTCAATTTTCGACTTTGAAACAGAAACGGTACCACACGACAGTAACTAAATGTCGTTGGAATAGCACGTCACTTACCAACCCTGAACATACATGTCGGTGTCGGTGACATAAACAATTTACCTATTATAATATAATAAAAACATTAGAAAAATGTACAACGGCAATAAAAACATCAAAAAAGATGTACAACGATCAAATTATTATCTTTTTATCAAATAATTACTTGGATAATTGATAAACATTTACTATCTTTCTAAGATTTTAGGCGTAAATTTTTTTCTATGTTAAACTGAAACAGATTCAGATGTTAAAACCGTTCCAGCGCATGCGCATAGCGCATTGTAATTTCACGACTATATTTGACCACTATATATTTTCGATATTACAATTATGGAGTATTAAAATTTTGGAACATTTCCAAATAATCAAAATTAACTATCCTTACATAAAATTGGATCACGATTTTTTTCTGTCCATAGGAGGGAACAATGATTTTAAGTTGCAGGTTTATTGACTTAACACATTTGACAGAATATTAATGAATTTAAAATAAAATTTGAGTTTAAGTAACTTAAAATAGATATAATTTTAAATTCAGATTACAGATTATTCGTTCTTTGATTACTTACCTCTTTTTTATTTTGAAGTTAAAATATTGAACATAACCTCAATTTGACTGAATGTATCATCTGATCGACATTTCATACACTTTATCTGTTTTCCTCCGTGTACGAACATTAAATTTTTATTTTAAATTCACAAATAACTTATCAATCAACTCCTTAAATTATCATAAATAAGTAAACTCCTCAAATATTTACAGGCGTTATTTGACATAACCATGCATGTAATATCCCGGATATTTTAGCTGAACATTTTGGATCTTAGGGAGTACCATCTGACTTTTGAGGATCCACAAATGCTAGCTTTAAACATCTAGATTGTTGTCCTATAGTTAAACATAAAATATGTTAACGCTGAACATCTAGATGTTAGGTTTGATCATCCATTTTTCTCCGTGAAGCCAATCAGGAATCAGGAAAAGGCGTTACGACTTTCGATATATTTTGAATTCGACTCATGAATCTTCTTTTTATAATAGGACAGGGTAAAAAAATCCAATCCTAGAAAAAAGTTTCATGAAACTTTCAGTTTTTTTTTTAGGAATCTCAAGCTCGCAATATTCACACAATTTCGCAAGTTTACTGTAAATATTTAACTTTTTTGTGTCTGTTTTTAGGGATTCAATTAATAATTTGTATCTAAAAAGCTTGACCAAATTATAACTTTTTTCACTAGAAATGGAATTGTTAAATTTTCAATTCAAAAAATTATTTTAGGTAATTTTCTACCAACAAAAACTATTTTTAAACGATGCACATGAATTTTCAACTAAATAGTTAAATTCTTTTTTGCTCAAAAACCTGAATTATAAATTAAATAATTGAATTTCTAACTAAAAAAGGATGAATTTTCAATCAAGAAGATGAATAATTTTCTAACATAAACGACGGTTTTTTAATAAAATAAATGTTAATATTTCAGTTTAAAAAATTAATCAAGAAGATAATTTTTCTAAAATTAAAAGATTTTTCATCAAATTACATGAATTTTTAATGAAAGAGTAGAATTTTCAAATAAACAAGATCAGTTTTGAACCAAACTGATGAATTTTTAACTAGAAAAGGTCAATTTTTAACCAAAAGTGGAATATTTAGTTTTTCGATTCAAAAAATTAATTTTCAATCAAATTTATAAATTTTCAAAATAAATAATGAAGCTTCCAGTAGACTATTTGAATTTTCAATTGAAAAGGTAAATGTTTAACAAAATACATGAATTTTCAACTTGAGAAAATAAATTTTCTACCAAAAATTAAATAGTTAAATTACCAGTTCAAAAAATTAATCTTCAACCAAAGAAATGATTATTTAACTAAAACGATGGAATTTTAAATAGAAGTAGTTGAATTTTCAACAAAAACATAAATTCTATTCTTCAAGACTTTAATTGACAATTTAAAAAGGCCAATTTTCAATCAAATAGTTGAATGTTTAACTAAAAAATATTAATTTTCGAATTAAACCGTCGGGTATAAAAAGTTTAAGAAAGAAAATTGTTTGAATTTCAAAGTTTAAAAATAAAAATGAAATTTTTTGCTTTTATATTTGTTTTAAGGAAAAGCTGAAGTTTTAACATTCAAGAAAAAAGTAAGAGGGAAGGGTTTTGTTGAAATTTTGATAGATCTTTACACTAATTAAATCTTCTATGGAAAACGCGGTGAATCTTCAATGTGTGACAAACAGACCGTCGTACTTTAAAATAATGAACTTCAAAATATTTAATTTCTATAGATTCAAAAAAAATATTTTACCTTTAAAGTTTTATTCGAGTCCTTAATAGCTTAATTTGAAATTAGTTAAATTTAAGAAATTTAAACAATCATTATCTGTATTCTAGTAATATAATAAAGAATAATTAATATTATTGTGTTGGTATAGCAATCTAGAGAATTGAGCTGCACAATCTGAATGTTAATTAGCATTGTGATGTTTAATTTGCAACACTTTAAGTTTAATTTCATTAATTTTTCAATTTTAAACGGTCAAAATGACATTTTTTCAGAAATTAAATTGTTTACCAAAAAAAATCTATTAATAAAAGGGAAGCGATAAATTTTAGATCAATCAAGAATTCTCGTGTTGCTTATTTAAGTAATTCCTTCTTTCCACAACACCGCTCCGACCCAGGTCACCGATCAATCTCTGTAGCAATCACCTTAGGTGAAGAGTTTTACCAAGTCATAATTTATGAACATTAAATTGTTTTATAATTATACGTTTAAATGTGGAATTAAAAAATAGTTAATAATTTGTTGTGCGAGAAAGAAATTTTAGCTAGTCTCAAAGATAAGAGCGAAGAGATAAGCATCAGGTTATACCAACTTGCATGGAATATAAAAATGTAAAAAAAAGTAAAAGATAGACATTTAAAACGTGCGAGTAATGCGATATAAAGCACATTTTTGTCGCAATTGTAAAACAAATTTGCCCCATACTCGTATTTTGTCAAAAAGGCATAAAATTTTGCTTAAAAAGCTATTTCTGTATGCAAATGTCCAATTGTTATTCTGAACCTAATGCAAGTGACGAAACGGTTTCTTGCCTGACACACATTTTATACAATGGCCTTGACCTCCTCTCTTGCAAATTCCTTATCCGTTTCACATGCTGCCGGATTTCGTACTCCAGATTTATTTTTGAAACACAGATGGCTTAGAACAATTTCACCTTTCAATCTATCAATCACTTTAATAATAAATAATTACTCGAATATAAAATAATTGTATTTTTAGAAATTATAAGTTAATTAATTAAAGATTAATTCAATGTATTCACTTTGTACGATGGAATTAAGGGCTTCTTGCTCGATCACCGAAGTTAAGTAGCGCATGGCTGGGTTAGGTTCGGATGGGTGCCGAGATTAATGGATTTTTTTGTGATATATATTACCCGGATTTTGTACAGAACAAATTGTTTAAGATTTTTAATTTTCTTTGCAGCGTTATGTTGATAGCTTACTATTGTTTAAATTTGTTAATCTTTTTTGATATCCAAGGATTTTTTGTTAAAAGTATAAATTTCTGGTATAAAACGCCAACAACTAAAAATTGTAGGAAAAATATGAATTTAATGATTGAATCATAATGTGAAGAATAATGAGAAGCTGAAAAAATCTCTAAATTTTTAAAATCAAAATGACCAATTTTCAATTAATATTGTTCAGCTTGTACATTTTATCATAATAAACAAAAAATCATTGAATTTCGATAGAATAATTTTGCAATCACCAATTGCGAGTGAAATACAGTGACAAACCTAGATTTGTTAAAAAATTGTAAATATTATTTAAAATCTAATAATTTTCTATTTTAAGAAATCAATAATTTCCGACAAGAAACAAAATAGGCAATTTTTTGCAAAAATTAGCTTGAGAAAAACGTCGATATATACTTTTTTAATTCTGTAAAAAATCTGGGTGATTTATTTTACTAAAAATAAAACCATTTATGTATTTAAAATTAATATAATCCATTAACGGCGGCAATTGAAATGAAATTAGTAATTTTTTGAAAAAGGTATTTTTCTGGACCACCCTATTAAACTATAAATATGATTAAATCCATTTTTATTGATTTTTTAAATTCTAGAAACGTTGGTTAATTCATATTTCACACTCTAAATTTTAATCAATCAAAATTTGACTGATTAATTCAGTCAAGCATATTTTTACTGAAAAATATATGTAATGAATAAATAATAAACAATAATAATAAATTTTAGAAATAACTGTAGTTTTAACAGATAAATCAGCCAACATTGCAAAATGACTGAACCAGTTAAGTGAAATCACTGATTTACAGTAAATAGGAGTCACTGATTTGTCTACCAGAATGAAAAAGTAAAGTTAGTTATAAAATAAATTCTTCATTCATTTCGTACATTTTAATAAGTGACTAAACCTAACCAGAAATTACTGGTTAACAAATTGAAATTCACGAACTAGATCAAACAAAATAACTGATTTAATTAGTAAAAAATTCTGATTTTATCATTTAAAATAAATGTTTTATTTTTGAAATGTTGCTGATTAACTCATTTAATATGATTGGTTTAATTAATAACAGTTACAGTTTAGATCATTCAAAATTACTGATTTATTAAGTGAAATAATTTATTAACAAATTATTCTTTGATAATGGCTTCTTATTTAACTAAATTGAGTGTTAAAATATTTGGTTGAAAAATCATTTAAACGTTTCAGAATTTCATTATGTTGTTAATAATTTGTTTTTTGAAAATTCAATTTGTTGGTTCCAATTCAAGTATTTGGTTGAACATTCGTCTTTTTCGTAAAAATTTATTCTTCTTGACGAAAAATTCCTTTTTTTTATTCAACTATGAACTTGATTGAATTTTAAACTGCTGCGTTAAAAAATCATTTGTTTGGTTAAAAATTTAACAAATCTGTTAGAAATTTGTTGTTTTATGTTGTTGAAAATCAAAATTTTTTAGATGAAAATACAACTTTTGGTCCGAATTCTTGGATTTGTTGAAAACTCGTGTTTTTGTTAGAAAATTCATCTTCTTAGTTTGAAAATACAACTGCTTGTTTGAAAAGTAGTTTCTTCTGCTTGAATATCAATATTTTTAGTTGAATATCCTACTGTTTGGTTCAAATTATTGTATTTTATTGAAAAATTGTCTTTTTTATAAGAAATTATTGTTCTTGGCGAAAAATTAATTTTTTTTTTTGAAAATTAAACTATGTACTTGGTTGAATATTAAACTATTTTGTTTAAAATTCTTTTGTTAGGATGAAAGCTTAATTATTGTTAAAAAAATTTTTTTTGGTAAAAATTAATATATTTTGATTAAAAATTTAACTTTTTGGTTCAAATTCTTGTATGTTGTTGCAAATTTGTCTTTTTTGGTAAAATACGATTCTACTTTTTGAAAAATTAATTTTTTAAAAATTTAAACATCTGCCTGGTTAAATGTTAAAATATTTTTTTAAGGATTCATTTCTTGGGTTAAACATGTTTTTTTTCGGCTTAAATTGTTGAATGTGTAAAAAATTCTTATTTTTTGTTAGAAAAGTCATCTTCTAAGTTGAAAATGGAATTGCTTTCTTGAAAATTAGTCTTTATTGTGAAAAATGCTTTGTTTTAAATTTATTCTTTTGATTAATGATTCATTATTTAAGTTGGAAATTAATGTCTTTTGTTGAAAACTATTATTTTTTGGGTCAAAATGATGCCCTTCGGCAGAAAATTATTTTTTTTTTAAATCCATCTTTTAGGTTATAAATTTAATTATATTGTTAAATTTTGTTCTGTTGTTTCGGTTGAATATCAATATTTTTCAGTTGAATATTCAACTTTTTTGTGCAAATTCTTGTATTTCGTTTAATATTCGTCTATTTTGGTAATTAATTATTCTTTTGGCGGAAAAATAATTTGTTGTCGGAAATTTCACTACTTATTGGCTGAATGTTATCAATCTGTTCGGTTAAAAATTAAACAATTTTGTTAATTTTTTGTTTGAAAATTAATACTTTTCAGTTGAAAATTGAACTTGTTGGTTCAAATTCATGTATTTCGTTGAAAATTCGTCATTTTTGGTAATAAATTATTCCTTTTGGCGGAAAATTAATTTTTTGTTCTTGGAAATTTCACTACTTATTGGCTGAATGTTATCAATCTGTTCGGTTAAAAATTAAACTATTTTGTTAATTTTTTTTTTGAAAATTAATATTTTTTAGTTGAAAATTCAACTTTTTGATTCCAATTCTCGCATCCTGTTACAAATTTTCTTTTCCATCAGAAACTTAATCTAATTGGTAGAAAATCGAACCTGCTTTTTAGAAATTTGACTTTTCTTCGATCATTCAAAATGACTGATTTCATCAGTGAGTCAAGTGGACTGATTCGAAAAGTCCGTTTTTGATTGATTTCTCATTCGTCGGGTTCGAATTATTTGAATCAGTCAAAATTGAATTCAAATCAATCTCTTTTGACTGATTCTAATATAGAGTGAACCCCAAAGCCAATTTTCGATTGAAAAACTTCGTGAAATTGATGTACCAATCATCTAAATCATGAACTTAATGAATTAATGTCATAAACATAGGTTTCTTAATAAAAAAAATTTCGCTTTCCATATTCTCGAGATCCCCGAATTTCCGAAAATACAGCTGCACTCTCTATCAAAGAAGAAACACGCGACATCATCTTTATTCCCCGAAAAAGCCGCAATTCCGAAATTCGAGAAGGCGCCAGGTGTTATTTAGAAAGGCGTTGCAGATGTTTGTCGAATCCTTAATATCAAAATTGACAATGCGACCTTTTTGAAACGTAAAACTGACATTAAACGGAAAAATTGAATTCTGCACCTCAGAAAGACGAGAATCATTCGTTAATCGATATAATAAGACAGCAATTCACAATGGATTGAATAGATAATAGATAATAGAAAAATAGCATTTCCGGTTTGATTCTACAGCATTATTCACTTGAAAATGATTTCATTGCAGTGGAATCTTACCCTGATTTTGATCAGGTCGTCGATATTGCTGGGCAGGAAAAAAGTAAAAATCTGAAGTTACATTTTATGGGCCACCATTATTTTTTTTACCGCAGATGTTCGTACCTGAAGGAAAGATATTGCGAGGTACAACGTGTCTGGTTCAAAGAAGATTGATGATCGTCGAAGGGAAACCGATTGGTGCATTGTTCTCATGCAAATCAAGTTATTTTTTTATCAAATACACCAATCTGATTCCGAGAATCGTCAAACGTTAATTAGCATACTTATTGCTTATTGTTTCACATTATTTCATATTAACTGATACATGTTTATAAATACAATTTTATCAGAGACAATTCTAAGCGGGTCGTTGGTATAGTCAAAACTGCAATATAGCTTGTAATTAAATTTTTATAAATAATATTTTTTGATGTTCATTTTTTGTCTATTGGTTTAGAATTAATATTCTTGTAATATTTATTTTTTAAATTATGATGACCGGCGATCTGAAAGACTTGGGCTCGATTCCCGGCGGAGCTAGAGATAATTTTTTCCTACAATTTTAAAAATCAGTATTAAAAAAATATTGATTCTAGACTAGTAGATAATAAAAATTAACATCAAAATTATTTTTATTAAGCGTGGAATCTTACTGAAATTAGATTTAGAAAAGAAAATTTGTTAATAATAAGGAAGTCATAAAAAAGTAGGATTTTTTTTGCAGTTCACCTTGTGGTTAAGGGTTTAGTGTTACATTTTCAATAAAAAATTACTTTTTAACGATGAGATACGAATTTTTAATATAATAGTTAAATTTGCAACAGACTAAATAAATTTCGAACCAAATACATGAATTTTTAAACAAATAGTTAAATTATCAATCAGAAAGGTGATTTTTCAAACAAGAAGATTAATTTTCTACTATGAAAGACATACAATAAAACAATAAACATTTATTCTCAAATAATATTTCAATTTTTCACGAAGAAATTACATTTTTAACTAAAATGATAAAGCATCAACTTAGAAAATTAATTTTTTAACAAATATTTTAATTTTCGACCAGAAATATACGTTCTTAATCAAGAAGATTAACTGTCTGCCAAATGCGATGAATTTTTACATACAAAGGATCAATTTTCAACAAAACATGGAATAGTTATATTTTAGTTAAAAAAGAACTTTTTAATAATTAAAAAAGATTTTTCAACATAACAGTTAAATTTTTAACTAATTTAACGAATATTGAACCAAATAGATTAATTTTTTTAACAATGACATTAATATTGTACAAAAAAATACATAAGCTAAACAAAATATATGCATTTTTTTTAAATTAAATTTTTAATAAAAAATAAAAATTTTTTGAACTAGAATGGTAAATTCTCAAAAAAAAAAGATTTTTTAAACAAGTAGTTGCATTTTTGACCAAGCGAAGAAGTTTTAAACAAAAAAATTAATTTTCTTCCTAATAAGGTGAATTTTTAGACAAATGAATTAAATTTTAACAAACTTGTCTAAAAAAATAAATTTTCAATCAAGAAGATTAATTTTCTACTAAGTAAAACGAATTTTCAACAAAATACACGAATTAGTAGAAAATTATTTTTTAACCAAAAAATGAACAGTAAAATGAATATTTAGTAACAAATTTATTAGTTTATATTTTAACTGCAAATATTTCTGTTTAAATGAAAAACAGTTAAATTCAACTAAAAATGACATCACAGATTAGTTTTTAAACAGAAAATTGAATATTTAGCTAAAAAAAATAATAATGAATAAAGAAAAAAAGTTTAATTCAAAATGTGTAAATTACCTGCCAAGAAGAAATTTTGATTACCAAAATAGTTGATTTTTTGATCGAAAAGTACTAGTTTCCAAAAAAAGTTGAATAAACAAAAAAACAAAAAATATTTTTTAATAAAATTGTTGAATTTTCAACAAAAAATAATACAATTCCAAATAAAAGAATACAGTTTTTAAAGATGTATTGTGTACAATGTACATCTTTCAAAATTATACTATTTGATTAAAAATTGTATAATTTTTAAATTAATGAAACAATTAAAAATCAATTTTTTTTCGATTTAAAAATAATTTTTTAACTGAAAATTTAACTGTTGTATGTTTGGTTGAACATTTATATTCTTTATTTGAAAATAAAACTATTTCCCTTAAAAATCGTCTTTTATAGTAGAATAATAATGTCATTGGCAACAAAAATTAATCTTTTTATTAAAAAATAAATTCTTTTTTGAACATTTAACTATTCTCTTGCTAATTCGTTTTTATGGTTAAAATTTTATTGTTGTTGAGAATTGAGTCTTTTAGTTAAAAATTTCTTTTTGTTGTTAAAAATCTAAGTATTTTGTGGAAAAATTACCTCCTTTGTTAAAAATACGTCTTTTTTGGTAAAAAAAATCTTTTTTGCTTAAAAATTCAACTTTTTAGTCGAAAATTCAACTGTTTGTTTAAAAAATCATATTGTTGGTTGAAGATTTGTTATTTTAGTTGAACTTTTATTTTCTTGGTCAAACATTAAACTTTGCTGTTAAAATTAATGTATTTTATTTTGTTATATGTCTTTTTTAGTAAAAAATTGATTTTTTTGTTCGAAAATGTATCATTTTGTTTGAAAATTTAACTATTTGATTAAAATATAATATATTATGTTGAAAATTAGTTTTTTATATATAAATTTTTTTCTTTCAACTGAAAATATAACTAGTCTATTTTTTATGTAAAAATTGGTCTATTTTGTTGACAATTCATCTTCTAGTTTGAAAATTCCAGTTGACTACAAATTAATTTTTTTGCTGAAGGATTCATCATAATAGTTCAAATTTATTTTTTGTTTGATTTAAAGTTTAACTATATCCGGTTAAAAATTTGTTTATTTAGTTGAAAATTTAACTATCATGTTTACAATTAGTTTTTCTTGGTTGAAATATAATTCTTGTTAACTGAAAATATAACTGTTTACCATTTATATTTTAGCGGAAAATTATTCCGGTGAGTTGCAAACTGAAATTTTTTTTTGGTTGAAAATTAATTTTTTTGTTGAAATATTTCTGATTAAAAATTTTTTGTGGAATTCATATGTCTTGCTGGAAAATGAATCTTCTCTTATTTGGAAGAAAAATTATAAACTGTCCAGCGAAAATGAGATTTGACACTAAAATAAAAAAATTACAAAATTACAATTAGTTAAGTAACACGTTTGTTCCGCGAAACTGTTCCAACCCAGGTTCCTGATCAATCTCTAGCAATCACCCCAGGTGAACATCTTCACAAAGTCATCACGTAAAGCTCTCCAATCAAGCCGATTAGTATCCAAAATCTTTTTTTAGTTAGTAAATTTTAGTTAATTATTTAAAATCAAAAGTTTTTAAATTAGTTAATTATTTTTGTCTAAAACGCATTAATTGTGAGTAAAGAATGTTTCCTAATTCCGATATGTATCAAAATTTCGGTCAATTAATTATTCACTCATAAATCAATCTAGATACGATAAGTACATTTCTCGTATACTGAGTTGTTCCGCTGTTCACACTTCCCGCGAAGCATCACTTCTATCATTAATCCAGACCAGAAGCAGTTTAATTTAATTAGTTATCCGGATGGCAGATAGTGTAATTAATAACCTGAAAAATTCCATCTCGCAAATTGATATTGAACGGGGTCGGTTGACTCAGTTATCACAAGTTAAGAAAATTCGCCCTTGGGTGGCAAAATGATTATTAATTAACGAACTTAATCAAGAAAGTATGTCTAGATTGCTCGCGAGTAATTTATTACTCAAACTGTGCATACATTGTCTTACGCCACTCGAGACTTATTGGAGTCTAGACTGAATTAATTAGTGATTAAAATTTACTTTTTTGAAAATTTTCCATTTTTTTCTGCACTAATTATGTAAAACGTGGGTAGTTTTATCTATTCTATCGAATGCAAAAAATAAAAGAATAATTCTAGTTTACTGAGGACACTTTAATTTTTTTTAGTGTTTGATAATTGGGTGCGTGGTCGAGGCCTGGCGACTTTTTTAAAGGCCTGGCGGCGCCGAGCCACTTTCTTATCACACTGAAATTTTTTCCACTGATGGGAAATATATAAGTTGCTTCACCAATTTTGAGCTTTTTTCAACTAACCAATGACGTATTTTACGTTTATAAATATTTTAAAATAAAATTAATGTAGATAAATTATTCAATTCAATTCCAATTTTCAAACAAAAACAAAAATTAATTTTCGAAGAAACAGTAGCATTAACAACCAAATAGATGAAATTTCCAATAAAAGAGACGCGTTATCCAAAAAATAGTTTTAGATTTAACCGAGAGGTAAAATTTGAAATCCAAAAGGATTAATTTTTAACAAGATAGTTGAATTTTCGAACAAAATTGATGACTTGCACAAATAGTTTAATTGTCAAAAAATAATTAGACTTTTAACAAAATAATTGAATTTCTAAACAAATAGTTGAATTTTCAGCATACAAAGAATTTGAACCCAGAAAGACGAATTCTAATTAACTTTACCGTTCCTTATTCAGGAGTGAAACCTTTTTATGTTCAAATATCAACTTTTACATTGTTCGTGGATTTTGGTTGAGAATTTAATTTAATTTAAATTTATTTTTTTATTTTTTCGGATTACAATAGGATTTTTTTTTTTTTTTTGGCTTTTCGTTTTTGTTTTTTCGTCGTGCTGCAAATTTGGTCGTTGAATTCTTGTGTTTTTTTAACAGGAGTATGCATCAATTTGATTATTGGACGTTAAATAAAATTTTTAATTTGGATTTTAATCTAATTTAAATGAATGAAGCCATTTTTTTGAAATTTCGTTTTTTTGGATTTAAAATTAAACAACTGTTGTATAAAATTCCGATATTTTCAAAAATAACATCTTTGATAAAAATATATATTTTCGGATTAAGAATTCAATTATTTTGTAAGACCTATTTTTTTCTTAAAAATTAATTTTTTAAACTGAAAACTAAATTATTCCAGTCTTGAATGAAAATTCAATCTTTTTGATTAAAACTTCGACTAACTGTTTGAAAATACATCTTCGTAGGTTTAAAATTAAACTATTTTATTAAAAATTTACCTGTTAATTCCAAATTTAATTATTTAGTTAAAAAATTAAGTATTTTGGCGAAAAGTAATCTTTTTTGGTTGAAAATTTAACTTTTTCCACGAACGGTCGTCTTTTTAGATAAAACATTCGTTCATTCAGGTTATAATTTAAACTTTTTTCAAAAGAATTCTTCCTTTTTACCTAAAAAATTGTTTTTATTTTGAAAATTTGTCTTTTTTTATTGAATTCAAATGTTTCGTAATCAAGAGTGAAATCCTTTTATGCTAGAATATAAACTTTTACATTTTTGTTGTTGAAAATTCATATTTTTGTTTGAAAGTTTATTTATTTTGGTAAAAGTTCAACAATTTTTTAAAAATGTTATCTTTTCTGAATTAAAAATTCAATCGTTTTTTTAAAAACTTTTTTTAAATTAAAAATTCGACTATTCGATTGAGAATACATTTTTGTAGCTTGAAAATTCAAGTATTTCGCAAAGAATTCAACTATTTTGTTAGAAAGTTATATTGCTTTGTAGTTTTTTATTTATTTCATTTTCTCACTGATAATTTAGCTATTTCGGTTTTAGGTGAAAATTGATCGTTTTTAGTTGAAAATTCCACATTTATATTATTATTTGTTAATTTTATGGTTTTGACTACATAAAATTTATTAAATAATTCGATATTAATTGCTTTTTGCCTACTGATCTAAAATTAATATATTTTTTTAAATATTGATTATCATTTCTAAATTGTGAAAAAAATGCTCTCCGACGCGATCCGAACCGGCAATATAAAAGACCTGGGTTCGGTTCCTAGCGGAACTTGAGAGAAATTTTTTCACAATTTAGAAATGAAAATCAAAATTCAAAAAATCAATAGTAAAAAAATATCGATTTTATACCAGTAGGCCACAAACAATTAACATCCAATTATTATACTTTTCGCTAAGAATGAATATTTATTTATTGGAAATTCAACTGCGTGCTTGAAAGTTGAACTAATTTGTTAAAAATCCTCTTTTTTTTGGTAACTTAATTATGGAAATTACCACTCGAATACTTTTTCTTTTATGCCACTGGTAATAATTTTCTAAGAGAAGTTCTTGGGGAAGTTAAATAAAAATTCCGATAGTTAATTAAAAATTATTGTTCCTATATTTGAACAGGTATATTGTGGGTAATTTGCATATTAAAAGTATCGTAAAATAGCAAAAATATTTCTAGAACGATGTTTTCTCGATTTTTCTTTGTATTGAATGCATCAATGAGAAAAGTAAAAAAAATTCTAAGGTAAGGGTTACCATTTAAATTACTTAATCCCGGTATTTACTGCGAAAGATTCTATCATTTTAATGGTTGTTGCTTCCAACCTGTTCTTATACATTTTCATCTTCATGTGCCTTCGCAATGTCTTACTTAGGTTTTACATTAGAGTAAAAAAAAATTCTGTATCCCAGGGGCTGAATCTACGACTAAGGTTGTAATCCTGCACATTTATTTTCCAATTTATATAAAGAAGACAAAGTTGAAATATATTACTGTTATTTACTCATTCCAGTTCCAGATATTTCTACATTAAAAATACAAGGAAAAAAAAATCAGCATTAGTTCAAGAAAATATCGGAACAAATGTTAATGATTGAAATATAAAGAAAATAGTAACAAAATAGTGGCATTAAATCCACCTAGTAATAAGTAGAAGTTTCCATGTTTATTTTAAATATTTTTCTTTATTCTATTCCCCCCTTTTTTAATTTTTAGCTTAAATATGAACTAGAGTTATAAAAAAAATATAAGAATATCCAACTGTTTTTGGTTGAAAGTTCATTATTTTCGGTTGAAAAGTCTACTATTAAGTTTTTCTTTAAGGTTTCATATTTTTGATTAAAAAATTTAATTGTTTGGTTCAAACTTGAATTAGTTTGTGGAAATTCTAAAATGATTTGGAAAAGTCATGTTTTTATTACTTTTTACTAAATTTTAAATTGAATTAAAAAATTTTTTAAAAATAAATTTTAATCAAATTAATTAAATAATACATGAACAAGAATTATATTTATTGTTCAAACTATTTATTCAAAAATTGATGAAATTTGTTAAAAATTCCTCTTTTTGGCTTGAAAATTGAACAGTTTGATTGAAATCTTGTTTCTTTCTTTAACGACAAATTTATTTAATTATCACATTTTTTGTTAATCAAGAATTAAACTATTTTTTTTAAACACTCTTCTTTTTAGATTGAAAATATCTCTCCCTTTTTCTGTAGAAGTTTGTACATTTTTCATTCGAAATGCTACTGGTTTGTTAAGAAATATTTTGTTTGAAAATTAACTTTTTTTTAAAAATGCACATTTTTAAATTGAAGATTCAACTTCTTTTTATAGAAAATTCGTATTGGGTTGAAAATCCAATTATTGAACTATTTTATGGATGGTTGCACGCATTTCTTTAATCAAAAATTTAACAATTTTGATAAAAATTCCTTTTTTTTGGTTGAAAATTATTTTTTAAACCGGAAATGCCACTATTTTATTACAACTTTAACGTATCGTCGTAGAAATTATTTTGTTGCTAAAAATTGATATTCTCGAGTTGAAAATTCAACTGTTTTTATAGAAAATTCGTATTTTTGGCCTGAAAATTCCACATCTTGGTATAAAATTCAACTAGTTGGTATAAAATTAAACTACTCTGTAGACAAGTCATTTTTTCATTCAAAATTAACTCGATAAAATGTAAATTATACGACATAATTTTTTATTGTAAATTAAATTTTTTTAACTTAAAAATTGAAGAATTTAGTGAAAAATGTTTATACACCAAAAAATATAAACTAAAAATAAATCGAATCAAATTTGAAATAACATAAATTCCATTGTTTGAACTATTTCGTTCACAATTCATATTTATATATATATTGTTGAAAATTCGTATTTTTTATTTGTATTAAAGTGTTGTTTATTTAAAATAAAAAATTTTTGTATTTAAATATCTATTACATTTTCTGTAAAGATTATTATTTCCAGGTTAAAAATTCGACTGTTTTGTGAACAATTCATCTATTTGGCTTGAAAATTCGACAATTTGGATGGCCTCTAATTGTATTTTCAACAAAATAGTTGAATTTTCAAAAAGAAAAGTTGAATTTTGAACAAGAAATGTATTATTTTGACAATAAAGATGAATTTTCATATCAAATACAAAAAAAATTAATTCTTAATCCAAAAGAAAGAATTTTCTATCTAAGAGACGACTTAACAACAAAACAGGTGAATTTTTTATAAAAAGTTTAATATGCCACGAAGAGAAATGAATTTTCAACCAAATAGTTTAACTCTCAAAACAACATTTTTCATAAAAATAGTTGAATTTTTAACCAAACGCTTCAAGTTTCCACCAAATTTTCAAACCAAAAAGACCAAAGTTCCGCTAAAAAAAATTGAATTTTCAAACCAAAAATTGAGTTTTTAAAGGAGAGAGTTGAATTTTACATATAACAAATTATTTTCATACTAAATTTGTTTAATTTTTAATCTAAAAGGACGAATTGTCTATTCAAAAGACGAATGTGAAAGAAAGCTGTTAAATTTTCATTAAAAAATATTAGTTTTTTACAAAATAATTTAATGATAAAAAAAATTAAATTTTAAACCAAATAGTGGATAAATGCTGAGCGAAAAATATAGTTAACTTTTTGACCAAAAAATGTAGCTGATGACCAAAAGAGACTAATTTTTTAACAAGATAGTTGATTTTTTAATCAAATAGTCAAATTTTTATTCTAAAAATATGAATTTTCAACCAAAAAACATTAAAAATCATCCAAAAAGAGTTAAATTTACAATAGAATATTTGTATTTTTACCGAGGTAGATGTTTCACAAAAAATACTTTTCTTATCCAAAAAAATACATTTTTAACCCAAGAGGACGAATTTTGTATACAAAAAGACTAATGTACAAAGAAGTTAAATTTTCGACTAAGAAAGATGAAATTAAACAAAAGTACATGCATTTTTAAGGCGCTGATAAAACAAGAACAACAAATGCACAACTATCTCTTTTTTCCTCTTTTTTATTTTTGTCAAAAAAAAAAATGTTTTTTTATCAGGAAAAAAAGTATTTTTTTCAAATTAGAGTAGGATCATTTTATAGTGGTTTTCCAAATTTGGTCCTTGGATTCTTGGTTTTATTTACAGGAATTCTATACATTAACTTGATTATTGGACGTTAAATAGGATTTTGAATTTGATTTTATTCTAATTTAAATTTATTAAATTTGAACAAAAATCAATAAAAAAAGACAAAACTTAGCATACGAGTTTGAATTTTTTATTCGAAAAAATTTGCTGGCAGAAAGCTACAACTTTATTATTTAATATTATTGCTATTATATTATTTTTGCTATACTCATTATACTGATGGGAATTAAGGAATTCATATGAGAAATTATTTTTTTATTTAATTGATTTTTTTATTGATTTGATTCTCATCAAGCCTGATATTTAATCATATGAGAAAAAGTGATAAAGGAGGTTTAAAGAGGGAGGTGTACATTTTATATCAACTTAGAATTCCCCTGTTGCTTATTTAAGCAACACGTTCGTTCCAGAACACCGCTCCGAGGTAGGTCGCTGTTTAGTCTCTCGAACAATCATCCCAGGCGCAGAGCTTCACAAAGTCATCATTTCGAAAAATTATTTAAAATTTTTTTAATTTCGTGTGGTTCGATTCCCAATGGAGTGAAGATAGAGTAGGATCTTTTTTTCAAGAAATAATTTTCATTTCGAAAAAGTCCATCAGAGGCCAAGATCATTCCTCGTCTTTATTGCTAAATGTGAGTTTTTGAGTCAAAATGTAATAAGTTTTCTGTCAGAAGAGTTAATGCACTCTGTCAAAAAAGGTTCTAATAGATTTTTTGCCTTGTTTTAATATTCCTTTTTATTTTCTGCCGTCCTTTTGTGTTCTCCTGAGAGAGTTATCTCATTAGTTTCCTTTCAGTGTTTGTTTTGGTACATTAGTCTTGGTTACGGGGGCGCTGGACACCTGCAGAGTTTCAAGATCGTACATTCCCTTTCTAGAGAGCGAGAGAGAGAAAGAGAGAGTGAAAATAAGATGTCTGGAATTTTTATAGAAGCCCGAGTGTGAATCCAGGGGTCTCAGAATTTCGGCTTCCGCCCTCCTTCTCCGAAACTTTCGCGAAGTTACTCTCGCCCCATTCCAAAAGTCATTTACATACTATCCGATGGTAATTTGCTTCTCAGCCGAAGAAAAAGAGAAAGAGGGTAGTAGTGTCTCGTTAAGGTTTTAGAAGAGCAGTTAAAAAATGATCCTGATTTTTTGTTCTCGCAAAAAGTTTCCCAAAAGATGATTAAAGTCTTTACTTTCTGAGAGCCAAAAAGAAAATTGCTCTCCTTTATCTCAGCAACTTAGAAATAACTAACAATTTACTGAGATAGAAAAAAATTCCAAATTATGACAGCTATCAGGACTAGTGATGAGATTTCTTTATCAACTAAAAAAAATCTTTAACCTTTTAGCATTGATAGCTGATGAATGTCGCGATATTTAATTTTAATATTCTTGGAACAGAATAGTTTTTTTAGCAAACATTCCTGGTTCGTTCCAAATAAAAAAATTCTGATTTCGATACTTTCCTACAAAAACTGTTTATAATAACGAACTTTAGAAAAACCTTTGTCAAGATTCGTGTCAGAATCGCTTCCAGAAACATGGCCAGGATCCTCCGAGGTTTCTGGAGACTCATTTTGTTGCTGGATGTCTAACTGAAATTTTAGACAAATTTTTACTTATTTCTGAAGAATAAAATATTATACATAATAATGAAAAAAACCTAGTACACTATTCTATTAGGGGCCGAGAACATTTGCAAAATCCTTGACCATTAATATTTAAATTCCAGCATTTTAATCTTGTAATACTTTTAACATATAATATTTTATGAACGAAATAAAAATACTTGAATTTTCAAAATAATAATGAAATATTTAACTAATTAGTTGAATTTTCAACCTAAAAAGATAAACTACTGATTAAAAAGTGTCATAATTTAAATTTGAATAAAAAAGATGGCATTTTAAAAAAAAATGTTAAATCAAATTGACGAATTTTCAACAATTAAAGATTTTTATATCAAGAAAGAAATAAAAGTCTTTATAAATTATTGAACCTTCAAGCCAAGTAACGAATTTTCGCTACACAAATTGACTTTTCAAACAACAAATGCGACTTAAGCAAAAAATTAATTTTCCACGGAAATTAAGCATTATTACCCAACAAAAATGAAATTTCAAACCAAGAGAGTTACTTAAAAAAAGGAGATTTTCCAACTAAAAAATATCAATTTTTAAAAATTGAACCAGTTACATTTTCAGTTAAAAAATTATTATTAGACTAAACAAAGGCTTCGACACTAAACAGTTCAATTTTCAAACAAAGACTTGAGCCTTCAACCAAACAAATTAATTTTACTCAATTCAATTTAACTTCCACCTAAATAGTTGAATTTTTAATTTTAAAAAATTCATTTTGAACAAAATAGTGAAACTTGCAACCAAAGAGATGAACTTTCAACTAACAATAAAAATATTTAAAAAAAGATTTCTTAACGAAATAACTCACCAAATCTTTCAAGCAAGATATTTGAATAATCAACTAAAGAATAATTATTTTTTACCAAAAATTTCACTTTCATAAAAAAAATAAATTTCTACTAAAGTAGACTTTCTGTCACGAAAGATTTCAGTTGACTTTTCACGATCAAAATATGAATTTTTACACAAGAAAAAAGTTACTACAAAAAAAATTGAATTTTTAATCCAAAAAGACCCATTTTTCAACTAAAAAGTTGCATTTTTATCCAAGGAAGATAAAGTTGCTCTTAAATCAGATGAATTTTAAATTTAAAGAAAGAATTTTTTAAGTTGAATTTTCATTTTAAAAAGACTACAGTTATTTTTTTAACATCAAAATATTAAATTACAAAAAAAAGTAAATTAAAACAAAAAGTAAATTTTCTACAAAATTTTTGACCGAACATTTGCATTTTTATTAAAAAAATGACATTACTTTTAAAACAGATAAAATTGTTTAAAAACCTTTAAGAAAAGTCGAATTTGTATCCAAAGAAGATTCCAATTCATTTTCCAACACCCAAATAAGAATTGTAAACAATAAGTTAATTTTCTGCTAAATAGTTGAATTTTTAGCCAAAAAGCATACATTTTTAACAAGATTTTTAAATTTTCAATCAAGCATTTGCATTTTTGTCCAAAAAAATGGACACATCTGCTAAAACAGGAAAATTTTAAAATCAAATACAAATTAAAAAAAGAGTTGAATTTTCAACGGAAAGATTTTAATCGACTTTTTAATACAAAAATACGATTTTTAAACAAAAAGTAAAATTTATATATAATAGTTTAATTTTCAAAAAAGTTGCATTTTTATCCAAGAAATATGCAATATTTTTACTATAAAATATGAAATTTTAAATAACAAAGAAAAAATTTTCAGAAAAAAATAGTTTTTTATCCAAAGTTATGTAATTTAAGTACGGTCCCTTAATCGAGTAATATTTTGAAGGTTATAAAAATTTGATTTAATTTTTTAATTAAAGATCTAATGAAGGCTTATGTTTTTATGCAAATATTATTTTTTCAACCTCTTCTCTATTCGCGAAAATTGAGCTTTTTACATTCTTACTAAAAAAAAAAAAATATATAATTTTGCATTTCAACAAATAGGAAAAAAAATTGACAGCTAGCCATAATAATTCACTGTGGTTAGTTAACCTGTGAAACGGTCGTAAAACATTGAACTGTACTAGCGTATGATTATGACAGAAGATTCTAAAGACGTGATCCTATTTTGGTACTTGGAATGAATGTCGCTGGACTGACATAAGCTGTGTCTGCGAATTCAGCAGTTCATTTGCAGGGAAAATAGGGGAATTTTTCTTCGAAAAAAGGAGAATTTTATAAAAGGGAAATTAAAAAAAATTATTTTAAAATAATTTAAATTAAATATTTAAAAAAAACTAGTGGAATAAACAACATTTATTAATGCAGCACAGGCTCGCACTCAGCAGACTATTGACACTATTTTACACTTTTTTTGAACTATGACACTTTTTTCTGACTATTTCGAAAAAAACTACAAAAGATACGTTTTAATCATAATTGTCCTCTAATGCCACTGTTTCTTATTCTTTTCTTGAAAAATATTTTTGAAAAAATGAAAAATTTTTTGAAAATATTTGATATTTTAAATTATTTAAATTTTTTTTTATTTTTAAACTAAAACTGTTGAATTGAACCAAAACAGACGAATTTCAAACAAAATAGATAAACCCATAATAAAAAAACAAAAATCATCAACAGAACAGTTTAATTTTTAATTAAAAATATGAATTTCTAACACATTAGATTAATATTAAAAAATAACAGATTAATTCCTAACAAAATTAATAATATTTAAAGCAGATAGTTGACTTCTGAACCAAAAATATTAATTTGCTACCAAATAGACGAATCTTCAAAAAATATTTTGTAACTAATTTTTGTAACTAAATACTTGAATTTTAAACTAAAAACGATCGAGTTTCAACCAAAAATTAAGTAGTTAATTTTTTATTTAGGATTTTATTTATTTTATTTTTATTTTCGATTAATAAAAATGAATTTCTACAAAACAACATAATTTTGCACTACGGAGTTCCAATTTGAACCCAAAAAGATAAATTTTTAAAGAAAAATGCAATAGTCGATATTTCAACAAAAAAGATGAATTTTCAATCCAAAGGAATGAATTTTTTGTCCGAATAAACGAAGTTTAGACAAAACAGTTCAATTTTTAACCAAAAAAGATAAAATTTTAACAAAATACATATATTTTAAATTAATTAATTAATTAATTTTCTGTATTAAAAAAGAAGAATTTTCAACAAAATACATCAATTTCTATGCAAAAAATTGACTTTTCAACTGCAAAAAATACATTCTTAGCCAAAAATGGAAAAGTTTAATATTCAGAAAGCCGAATTATTTATGACAAAAAGGAGCGCATTTTCAACAAAATAGTCAAATTTAAACAAAAAAAAGATGAATTTTCAACAGAAATAGCGAATCTTCAACAAAAAAATTAATTTTTTAATAAAGTACTTCAACTTTCAACCCACAAGTTGAACTTTTCAACCAAAAAGTTGAATTTTCAACAAATTGATTGTAAAAAAATGAATGTTCATCAAAAATAGTTTAATTATTGAACAAAGAGATGAACCTTTAATCACAAAAATAAATTTTTAACAAAGTCGCTATAATTATCCCTAAGTAGTGTAATTTTCAATTAAAAAAGAAAAACAATTTATAACTAAACATAGTTGAATTCAAACAAAAAATACAAATTTTCTAACAAAATAGTTGTAGCTTCGACAAAAGAGGATTAAATTTCAACAAAAGATTTGCATTTTTAACCAAAAAATATGGAATGTCTACTAAAGGTGATGAATTTTTAGACCAAAGAAAGAAAAGAATTTTAAGCCACAAAAGATTTCAGTTAAATTGCTATTAATACGAAGTTATAAATTTTCCACTAAAATAATTGAATTTTCAACCCAGGAGATTAAGTTTTATTATAAAATTGTTGTATTTGCAACCAAAACATAAAAATTCCCTTACTTTTCCCTAACAATTTTTTATTTTTCCTGCACATTAGTATATTTAAAGACCAGACTTGTAATCTTGTAACATTTGTAACATGGAATCAATTATGAACGGAATAAAACAACTAAAAATTTTTTAATTTATCATCCTTGATCTCTAGTACATATTTTTATTTATTTCTTAAACAAATGCTACTATTTAATAGAGAAAGGAACCTTTGTAATATTATAGTACAACATTTTTAATTTTCATAATAATATCTCTAATTATTAAATACTTATCAAAATCCTGTGATGACCGTTGAATTGTTTAAAAAATTGAGCATTTCAGTATAATCCTTTCAAATAGTTTCAACTAAAATTGTTTGAAAATATTTAAATACATTTAAAGGCTCCATTTTAAGGTATTAAATTCCAAAAACTTAATTTTCTGACTGAAATATAGTTAAATAAGTAAAAAAAGTGTTTCTTTTATCTAACTTATACAAGTACACGAAGTAACATTGAAATAAGGAAGAAATTAATTCATTTGATCAAATTTCATTATTAATTATCTTTTACACTAGTGTGGGGAGGGACCGACAATTAGAAGCATGATGTGGTCCGTGAGACCGCACATTCATACGTCCATACTAATTTATAACTTTTTGCCCAAATGAACGATAATAGGGACCTACAATTTTTCTCGGACGGTCTTGTTTCGTTTTTTCCAAATTATATTACTCGCCAATTACACGCAGGATCATAACTTGTCCACCTACTGGGAAAAAGCACAACTAAAACCAAAACTAACCATGGTGCGGTCTGTGAGACCCAACTTGGTCTGCAAGACCTTGTGGGGTCTGCAAGACCTATTGTGGTCTGTAAGACCGCCATCCATACTCAAAGGTTAAACGATGATTTCGATTTTACGGAACAAATATCTCTTAGATTTAATTTCCGTCCGTTTTGTGGGATCCAGGAAAATATAGAGAATGACAGCATTGACATTTACCAAGCATCGCGACGTCACAAGTCGTTTATTAGTTATTACGGCATCATTCGAATGCATTTGTGATGCTGCGCTTCGTGCTGTAATGCACGTAGTACCACTATTACGCAATGTGGAATTACGTTATATTCCAATCTGCGACCTTGCACCGATTTCTGAAGTATTATTCCGCGAGGGAAGGTCAATATGATTTATATTTCACTTTACAGCACTCACAATGACCCAGTAAATATTCGCGAGTAATTAAATGTCAACTTCGTGAAACTCCGTGCTGATCGGCACGTATGTCATGGATGAATAGCTTGATTAATGAAAAAGTGTATCTGTTTGAACCTGCTGACGCTGACAGTGATAAGACATAAGCGGTATTCGAACATTGCCTATTACTTAACTCTGTCATTTTTATTTCATTAGGAGAAGTTACTTTTTACAAAAACAGAAGAATAATAGAAGAATATTTTATTTGAAATAAAATTTATGGAATAAAATATACAGTATATTTTATTTAAAGAAAAATATACGCCATTTTTATTTAAAAAAATTTATTTTGCAACCTTAATTTCAAATGGCCAAGGGACTTCCCACCAGCAGCAAGTTTAAAAAAATTTGAAACAAAAAGTTAGATTTTCAAACAAGCAGTTCGGCTTTTAAACAAAAGAGGCGAATTTTAAAAAAAGTTCAATTTTAAAATTTTGGAAAGATGAGAAATTCATATCGAAAAAAAATTCGTAACCTCACTTAAAAAAAAACAGTAGACCTTGCAATGCCAGCATGTTTTCAATCCAAAAATTTTTTAAACAAACAGATTCATGTGCAAACAAACAGCTTAACTCTCAATAAAAAGAGACGAATTTTTAATAAAAAAGTTCAATTTTTCAAATTTTTAAAGATGCGCAATTTCTATCGAAAAAAAATTCAATATCGTAACCTGACTTTCAAATAGCCATGGGACTTGCCACTTTCAGCAAGTTTTCAAAAAAAATTTATAATCAAACAGTTGCATTTGCAGACAAACAGTTAATCTTTCAAGCAAAACCAAAATCAATTTTTAGGATTTTCAACCTTTAAAATTGAATTTTCCACTACATTTTTCAAATTTTAAGACAAAAAGAAATTCTTTTTACGAAACGATTGAATGTTCAACCTAAAAATATTCATTTTGATGAGATTTTTTTTAATATTCTCCCAAAAAACTTTAATGCTAACAAAATACACTTTAAAGTGAAAAAATAGTTTCAAAGTAATTAAAGGTTGAACCAATGAGGTGAATTTTCAACTGGAATCTTATTATTATTAATTATTATGAATTATTATTATCCTGATTATTAAAATATTCAAATTCAATTTTTTGAAACTTAATGAAATTCTATAGTCGAATTTTCCACCGAAATAGTTGAATTAATTAAATAATGATACCTAATTAAACCAAGTAGATGAATTTTCAACTCAACAATATAAATTAATAATGACAAATTTCAGTACCTGAATTTTAAACTCAAAACAATTAATTTCAAATCAATAATTAAATAGTTAAGTTTTGAGTTAAAGAAATTAATTGTTGACAAAAAAAAGAACCAACCAGTTAAATTTTTAATTAGCAAGACAAATTTTTTACCACAAAATACGAATTTTCAACTAGGTTACATTTTCAACCAAAGAGATGAATTTTCAACAAAAAATGTATTTTAAACAAATTCGTTTAACTTTCGAAAAAAACACTGAAATTCGCCCGAATAAAACTAATTTTCAACGGAATATTTAAATATGCAAGAAATTAATTTTGAAACAATGTAATGAATTTTTAACAAAGTAGTTGAATTTTAAACCCTAGTAGTTGTATTCTCAACCTTGAAAATTTTACTTATTAAAAAAGTATTCGAATGCTCAAAAAAAAAAATATTACTAGACTTTTCAAATAAAAGTAATTAATTTTTGATGAGAAAAAATAACCAAGCAGTTAAACTTTTAATGAAGAAGACTAAATTTCTACTACAAATTACGAATTTTTAACAAAACACATACATTCTCAACTAGAAAATGGTAGTTTTTAATAAAAAGTATAAATTTACAAGTTCAACAATTAAACAGTTCAATTTTCAGTAATAAAATTATTGTTCAACAACAATAAAATAATTTTCAACAAAAAATGTATTTTTAACAAATTCGTTTAACTTTCGAACATAAAACTGGAATTCAACTCAATAAAACTAATTTTTAAACAATATAGTGAATTTTTAACAAAGTAGTTTAATTTTCATATTTTCAACCAAAAAGATAAATTTTCAACTAGAATGATGATTCTTCGACAAAGAAATAAATCTTTGATAGATTTGAATAACTTTTAACCAGAACCGTTGAATTCACTACAAAAAAATACAAATGTTAAACATGATACTTGAATAATCAACTGAAACAGATTCATTTTCAATTAAAAAGTTACATTTTAAAATAAAAAGTTATATTTTTTACTAAAAAAAAAGTTGAATATAAAAAAACAGTAAAATTCTTGATAAAAAAGATAACTTTTTGATAAAATAGTTAAATTTGTAAAAAAAAGTTAGATTTAAGCAAAAAAGAAAAATTTTCAACACAATAGTTAAATACTTAACAACAGATTCATTTTTAAATAAAAAGTTGCATTTTTAAATAAAAAGATCAATTTTCTACCAAAATAGTTAAATTTTCTATAGAAACAAGATGAGTTTTTGATAAAATATTTAAATTTCTTATAAGAAAAGTTAATTTTTAACAGAAAAGATGAATTTCCAATTAAATAGATGAATCTTCAATCAACCAAATTAATTTTTCACAAATTAGTTCAACTTTCGACCAAGTAGTTGGATTTTTACCAAAAAAGATTACTTACAAAAAAATAGTTAAATTTTCAATGAAAAGGACTGAATTTTGGACTAAAAATATAACAGTAAACTTTCTAATTAAAAATAAATTAAAAATAAATTCCTTATCAAAAATATAATAGTAGCATCTTCAACCAAAAAGAATTAACTTTGATCCAAAAGTACTTAAATTTTCTCATCGATGTTTATTAATTCAGTTCGTATTTAAGCGAAAAAAGAGGGAAAAGGAAATTTGTTTTAAAGCAGAGGAAAAAAGAGGATTTTTTGAAACAAAGGAAAATTGAGGAAAGTAGGGAAAAGAATGTAAAGTCTGAAATTGCTTAATTTCGGAATATTACTTAAACTGCAAGAATCTAGTGATGGGAAATTTACGTTTCAAATTATTCTAGACCACCAAAACTTTTATCTAAATCTTTTAAAACTAATTTGCATAAAACTCTTTCTAACGACCTCATAAAAGTCGCAGTTCAGGAAAAAACTATGCCTATGATATTTTAAAGGTGTTTCAAACTAAATTCTTGCAGAGAAGATAATTTCTAAAAGCCATTGAAATTTAAGTCTGGAATATGCAGAAATGTCAAAATGTCACCTTCCGATGATATTTATTGTTGTAGGTCTACAATGTCAGAAAATAGGCACTTAAAATACATTTGCATTTGAAATGAGTCGTAAAACTTTCGATCAAACAACCTGCATGACGTTGATTTGAAGACCGAGAAGACATTTACGATTTAGAAGAACAAAAATGCATTATTTTGAAACTTTTCCATTAGAAATCATATTATTTGTAGTATTTAAAATATTAAAAATTTTTTTTGAATTCTTTGTGAAATGTTTTGAAATCTTTTTGAAATCACGGAAATCTTTTAAAATCTTTAAAATCTTTCTGTAATCTTTAAAATATTGGTGAAATCTTTGTAAAATTTTTGAAATGTTAAAAATTTTTTTAAAAATCTGTTAAAGTTTTCTGAAATCTTCGTTTAATCTTTGAAATAATTTTGATATCATAAAATCTGTTTGAAATCTTTTGAAATGTTTTGAAATCTGTTAAAGTCTTCTCAAATCTTTATTAAATCATTCAAGTCATTTTCATAAAATTTATATCTTTTTGAAATTTTTGGAATTTTTTTTAAAGATTTGGTAAATCTTTAAAAAATTAAAAATCTTTCTGAAATTTTTGAAAACCTTTTGAAATACTTTTGTTAAATCTTTGAAATAATTTTGATATCATTAAAATCTGTTTGAACTCTTTTGAAATTTTTTGAAATCTGTTAAAGTCTTCTCAAATCTTTATTAAATCATTGAAGTCATTTTCATAAAATTTAAATCTTTTTGAAATTTTTGGAATTTTTTTTAAAGATTTGTTAAATCTTTAAAAAATTAAAAATCTTTCTGAAATTTTTGAAAACCTTTTGAAATACTTTTGTAAAATCTTTGAAGTGTGAAATTTTTTTTAAATCATTAAAATAATTGTGATATCATTGAAAAGTTGAAAATTTCTTGTAATCTATTGAAATATTTTTAACTCTTTCAAAAAAATTGATTAGAACGGCTTTTAGCGGCACAGTGGGGCAAAGAAAACGTTCGTCGACAAATTGATTTTCAGAAGACAATTATTATCCAGTTAAAAAATTTTTTTTTTAAATGGAAGCTAATAAAATTTCGCATCGAACTTTCATGGCCGATTTTTAAATCTTTGTTTATTTTTTTGTTTATTTAATAACAAAAATGAAGAAATAATTGACCATTGAAGCATATCGGTTTGATTCGCTTGATTCGCACTAAATTTGAATAATTTATGAATAAAAAGTGTTTTTTAATTAAATGATTAAAAGTTAATGAATAATTTGTTATTTTAAAATAACTATTTATAAATAAATCAAATCAAACTTAATTAAAAAATTAATTATTTGGCTATTTTTCAGCAACCTTGTTCACTACATTGTTAATAAAAATAAAAATAGTCGATCGTTATCGAATTATCAAAAATAGTTTGAAAAAATGTGGTATTAGCATTTGATTATACACAAAAAAAACAAGATTATAATTATAAATACATCAAATGATAAAAATTTGCACAAACAATTGTTGTTTACAGTAATAAATTCTTTAGTGTCATCAAAACTTTCCTAAAAATTTAGAAGTTAGTTATTTACAGTTAATTGCATCAAAAAAATTAAGTTGGAACCTCCAAAAATAGCCAAATAGTGTATTTGTTAATTAAGGTAGTATAAACAATTATTAAATTTTATTTCGTGACTAAATATTATATTTTGGTTTTATTTCCTAATTATTTATTAACTTTTATTAATTTAACTAAAAAGCTCTTTTTGTCTATAAATTGTTCAAATTTAGTGCGAATCGAGTGACGAAACGTTGTTAATCTTCACGAAACCATTTTCATTCACTTATTTGTTCATAACAAATTCAATACGCTGTTTAACATTTTCATTGCTATTGGACATCTTTTTGGATATTTTCTTTCCGTTTTCTATCTATTTTTGATTACATGAAAGGATTTCAAAAAAAAATTATGCTTCAACTGTTAAATTTTTTTTCATTATTGTTAAAAAAAAATAATAAAAAAAATTAAATAGGCTATTACGTCCACGGACGTTTTTTGCCATTTTTTCTATTCGACGTTTCCGGTGCTCGTCAATAACAGGAAAGTTGTTGAAATCAACTAAGTAGCATAGAGTAACATTAGTTAAATCTGTTCCAATATTATAAAATAAACAAAAAAAATTGTTGTAAACAATTTATTTGTTTATTTTTGGACTAAATGCTTTCTACGATTTTCCATAATTATACGTTTTTTCCAGTTACATTGCAAGAAATTTGAATGGAAACAATATTATATTTAAAAAAATTTCTCTTAAGTTTATAATTGTTTATATTATAAACAAATTTAGTGAAAAAACGCAGTAATTTAGACCATTTTTGAAAGAAAAATTCGTTCTTTTTGATGAAAGATTTCTTAATTAGGAACTTTATGATAATTTTTAGAAAAAATTCATAATTTGTTGACGAATTTTATGACTTTTCTAAACAATTTTAATAAACAAAATGCATCATTAGGCCATTTCTCGCCAGAAAAATTCGCTTTTGTTTAATGTCAGTCTTTTCAGTTGTGAAATTCATGATAATTTCAGTAACGTTCATAATAAGTTGATTAATTTTATGATTTCTTTAAAGAAATTTAATGAAAAAATGCGTTAATCAGGCATTTGTCTACAGAAAAATTCGTGTTTTTCGATGTTGACTTTTTTAATTAGAAAGTTCATGCTAACTTCAGCAAAATTAATATTTTTTCGATCAAATTTATAATTTTTAAAACAAATTGAATTAAAAAATGCATTAATTAGGCATTTGTCGACAGAAAAATTCGTTTTTTTTCTATATCAATTTTTTAAATTAGGAACTTCATAATAACTTCAGCAAAATTCATAATTTTCTGATCAATTTTATCATTTTTTAAAACAAATCTGCCGACGGAAAAATTCTTTTTTTTTTATGTTAGAATTTTCATTGGAATCTTCATAATAAATTTAGCAACATTCATGATGAGTTGATAGGTTTTATGATTATCATGAAGTGCCTGATTAAAAAAGTGGGAAAAGAAAAATACGATTTTTTCAGTCGACAAATGCCTGATTAATGCATTTTTTTATTACTTTGTTTAATCAAATCATAAGAATAATCAACAAATTATGAATTTTGCTAAAGTTATCATAAAGTTCCTATTTTAAAAAATTGACATAAAAAAATTTCTGTCGAAAAATGCCTTATTACTGCATTTGTTTGTTAAATTTGTTTATAATATAAACAATTTTAATCTTAAGAGAAAATTGTTTAAAAATAATATTGTTTCCATTAAAATGTCTTGCAATATAATTTGAAAAAACGTATAATTATGGAAAATCGTAGAAAACATGTTTTCAACAAATAATTTGTCCACAAACAAAATTTTTTTCTTCATTTTTTAGTATTGGAACATCTTTGACTAATGTTACTCTATGCAACTTAGGCGATTTTAACCATTTTTCTTTTATTGACGAGCACCAGGAACGTTAAATAGAAAAAGCGGCCATTTTCTTCGTCATATTTATTTGTAAAAAATTGAAAACCTAATTCAAAAATCAGGCTAAGAAACTATCTTAGAAATCATATCAGCTTTTTTTCAAATTTTGTTTTCTATAAATCGGTCGGCTTACAATACTTTATAGGGTCTAAGTTCGAGAAAATTCTAAGTAACTGTTGAAATAAAAATGATTTCATTTTTATTTTGAATTTCTTTCAGGTATGAAAGTCTTTATCTTTATTATTTGGAAAAGTGTTTTCCAACCGGAAAATTACAAGAAACTTGTTTTTTTT
>NC_046659.1:141801189-141910159 GCF_010883055.1 Belonocnema kinseyi | reverse complement strand
AACAAGCATTCCAATTGAATTGTAAAGTAATATGAATAGACTCGCACTTCTACTTGACCGGAAAAATATCATCCTGCTTCTCAATTAGAGTGCTGCGTTCGTTAACAGAGGAGGTCATTAACTGCACTTCGACGTGCCAATATACTATGTATGTAAAACATTATGAGCGTTGGTCGAACATAGAAGGTAAATTTGCATCCTAAGTGGCCACTTCGTTCTTGTTATCAAGAATCTCGATCAGAAAATCACTGACAAATCGATAGATAACTCTTTGATTAGTGATAAGGTTTCGTCTTTCAATGGACATAACAAGCATGTAAAATGTAGATGTAGATGCATTTGCAATGCAATTAATGATGATCAATGTTCATTCAGCTTGAGGGAGTGAAAGCTCACAGTGGAAAAGTATGTACGAGTCAGACAGGAATTTGTGGAAATGTAAGAATTTTCAGAAAGCAGTTTAATTTTCAACTTGGAAATTTAAATTTTTAAAAAGAAGTACATTTTCAGCTTTCAAAAATAAATTTTTTAACAAAAAAGATTTATTTTCTACAAAAAGAGGAATCGTCAACAAAACAACTTATTCTAAAGCTAAAAAGTCGAATCTTGCAAAAAACACTTTACTTCTAAACCCGATCGAGGAATTTTTAAGCAAGAAGGATGCAATTTGAACGAAATAGTTGAATTTTAAATTTAACAAGATAAATTTTTAGCCAAAAATGGAATCGTAAAACTATTAGTTTAAAAAAATAATCCGCAAAAAACGAACTATTAAAAAAAGGGAATTTTCAAAAAATTGTTTAATCTTAAACTAAATAGTAGAATTTGTAACGAAAATAGTTGAATCCTGAGCAAAAATGATGTATTTTAAACCAACAAATTTAATTTTCTACCTAAATAAACAAATTTTAAACAAAGTACATAAATTATCTACCAAGTAGTTCAATTTTCTACAAAGTTGTGAAAATTTTAAACCAAGAATAAAAACTTTCTACAAAAAAGGATTAATTTTCAACCCGAAGGTATGAATTTTCAAGAAAAAAGTTCATTTAAAACCAAATAGTGAAATCTTGAAATAAAATTATGAATCTTTAACCAAAAAATTGAATTTCTTACAAAATAGTTTAAATAAAATCTAAGTAGATGATTGCTCTACCAAAAAAATTCTTTCAAAGCGAAACATGTAATAGTAAATATTCGAACAAAAAAGTTAATTTGAAATCAGAAACATTTTAATTTAACAAAAAGAGGCGATTTTTCAACAAAATGCATGCATTTTCAACCAGAAATGATAAATTTTTAACCAAAAGTAAAATATTCATGTTTATGGTGAAGAAAATTATTTCTTAACTAAAAAAAAAAAGAATTTTCAGCAATAAATGATAACAAAATGATAAGTTTAAACACATTTCCAGATGAAAAAAATAAATTTTTAACCAAAAAAAGAAAAATAATAATTTTTTAGCAGAATAGTTAACTGTTCAAACAAGTAGTTTTATTTTTGACCAGAAAATTTAATTTTCTACCAAATAGTAGCATCTCCAACTTATAAAGGAAACATTCTTAACAAAAAAAGGAAAAACGACATTTCGGGAAAGAATTAATTTTAACCAAAAAAACTGATTTGAAACAGAATTGTAAAATTCTCAAATAAATATTTTCATTCTCAAGCAAGAAGTTTAATTTTCTATCAAACTAGATTAATTTACAACCAAAAATATGAATTTTTCAACAGAATTTAATTTTGACCAATCACTTTACTTTTCTATCAAATTTTTAAATTTTTAAATTGAAAATACAAAATTTCTGCAAAAAGCTGAATTTTTTACGCAAAAGTATGAATATTAATTTTTTAAAAATTTCATTTACGATCGAATAGTGTAATTTTTAAATTATATAATGAATCTTCAACCACAAAATTTTAATTTCTTACAAAATACCTCAAATTTAATCCGAGTAATAGATTTATTACAAAAAAAAGGATCCCTTGACAAAAAATTTAATACATTTTTACTATTTTAAATGAAAAATTTAATTTAAAATTAATAAAGATTAAAAATGGCGAAGTTTCAACAATATTCATGCAATCTCACCAAAATATATTTTTAGTGAAGAAAATTATATTTTAATCAGAAAAAAACTAATGTTTAACAGAATAGTTATATTTTTCACTAAAGAGATGAATTTTCAACAGCAAAAATTACTCTTAACAAAATTAATTTTCAAGAAAAGAGCTTATCATTTAAACAAAGAGTTGCATTTCTAAATAAACATTTTATTTTATAACCAAGATGATTAATTTTCGACGGAAAAAAGATTAATTCTTTTCAAAATACAATAATGTTAAGGCTAATAATTGAATTTTATACTAAAAAAAAACTTTTTCAATCAAAAAAGAATAGTTACATTTTTAGTTTAAAAAATTTATTTGTTACGTATTTTAAACAAAATAGTTTAATTTTCACGGAACAGACGATTGTTCATCTAAACAAATTAATTTTTGAGAAGGTAGTTTAACTTTTAACGAAGTTTTTGATCAAAAAAGATCACTTTTAAACAAAACATTTCCATTTTTATCTTACATTTACGATCAAATAGTAGAATTTTTATCCAAAATAAATGTATTCTGAACCAAAAATATATTAGTAGTCTTTTCAACCAAAACAAAATTAAATTTTAAACAAGAATAGTAGTTGGATTCTTTTTCATTTCTATTATTTAAGTTAAAATTTAAACAACAAAAAAACAAAAAAACGAGAAAAAATCGAAGATCCTTGAAAATGGAGAAAAAAGTAAGAATTTTTTAAAAAACGGGAAAAAAGACAAGTATCAAATAGTTTTAAAAGCTAATTACCTGAGTTTTTAAAATTTTAATCTAAACTCATTTAATTCTTGTAATTTTGTATCCGTACAATTTTTTAAATTTTAATCTGAGATTTTTCAATTTTGAGAGTTTATATTTTTTATTATTTCAGTTTCGAACACTTTTAATTTCTAATCATTAAATTTTAAACGATTTTATTTAGAAACAATAAAAGTTTAATTATCTTCATTTTACTTGAACTATTGATGCGCCTGCGCCGATTTCCTGCCAGTGTCTCAAAAATACAAATTAATAAACTAAATAAATTTATTTATAACAAATAAATTTGAAAAATTAATTAAGATCTGAAATTCAAAGTACGCTTGGCGTATCCAGAGGCCCTGAGAACGATGTCAGTAGTGACGGACTTCCCGGAAGTTGCGTAATTGAGGAATGATGGTGCGCGAAGAATTTTCTTGTTCATGTTGATCATAGCCGAGTCTCTTTGAATTCGATTTATTCATATGTTCTAATAGCGGATTTTGCAATGAGAAAGTTACATTACAGTTTTTATACCTTGATCACTATAATTTTCTCAAGTGGTCACCGCATTCAAAGAGATCATTTCCGCTCGTGTGCGAGTTTCTTTAAAGACAAAAACTATTTATTTTAAACGTTTGGAATCAATGCACTTAAAGAATAAAAAATTTATAAGATTTACTGAAAAAATTTATTGAAAAAAGCAAAAATAGCGCGCTCCGCTATTTTTGCAACATTGGCTTAGCACAATTTAATTTAGTAATTGTCCGCTTTCAGTAATCTGTAAATTTAATTTAAATAATATTCTCTAAACATTTTTCATATATTTGAAGTAGGTGTCTCTTGAAAATTTTCAATTAAAGGTCCCTCAATTTTTCATTGGTATTCTTTAAAATGATTTAATTTGGAAAGTTTTTTCAATAGTTCAACATTTTGAAAATTAAAAATTGACAACTTGTAAATTTTAAAGTGTTAGAAATCAAAATATTTCAGTTTTTATGATTTGGAACATCAAAAGTAAAATAAAAAATTTTCGAAAAAAAGAAATTTCTAATGTAAAGCGTCAAAATTACAGTATTATGAATGGGAAAGCTTAAAACTTGCATAATTTTTAATTATGGATTCCAAAAATTTTTAAAATTTCAAAGAATTAACTTAAATTTTATTTAACTTGTATGGTTTGAATATCAAAAGTTAATTTTTGAATTTTAGATCTTCCAAGTTTAAGAAATTTCTAATATAAAGCATCAAAATTACAGAATTTTTAATTGTAAAACTTAAAACTTGCAATTTTTTAATTGTGAATTTCGAAAATTAAAAAAATTTCAAAGATTTAACATAAATTTTATTTAATTTGTATGGTTTGAATATCAAAAGTTAATTTTTTAATTCTAAGTCTTCCAAGTTTAAGAAATTTTTAGTATAAAGCATCAAAATTACAGATTTTTTAATTCTAAACTTACAACTTGGATAATTTTTAATTGTAAATTTTCCAAATTTAAAATATTTGAATTCTAAAGATTCATAAGTAAAAATCATTCAATTTGGATGCTTTTTAACATAAAAAGTCAAGTTTTTAATTTTGGATCTAGCAAATTAAGCAATTTTTAATATAAAGCATCACAAATACAGAATTTTTATTTGTAAAACTCAAAACATGCATACTCTTTAATTATAAATTGTCAAATCTAAATACACTGAAACATTTAAAATTCAACTTTCTACCATTTTGAATAGTTACAATTGAAAAATCAACAATGTAAAAAATGTATCAATGTAAATTTCTAAATTTTGATGATTTTGGGAATCAAAAGTCAATTTTTTAATTCTAAATCTACCAAATTGATGGCATTTCGAATATAAGGCATCAACATTACAAAATCTTTTGACTGCAAAACTTAAAACTGGCATAATTTATAAATTGGAAATTTCAAAATTGAAAACACTTCAATGTTAATGATGTATTAAAAAAATTATTATATTTGGATTGCAGAAATTTCGAATATAAAATAAAAAAAATTACAGAAATTTCAATTGTAATACTGAAAGCTTGCATAATTTATAAAGTTTCAACATTATAAAAACTTTTCAATTGTAAAAATTTATAAATAAAAATGCTTAAATTTGGATTTTTTTAAAGATCAAAAATCAAGTTTTCAATTCTATATTTTGCATATTTAAGAAATTTTGAACATAAAGCATCAAAATGATAGAATTTTTAATTGTAAAACTAAAAACCTGCATAATTTCTTATTGTTCATTTCCAAACTGAAATATTTCATTTTCAAATATTCATAAATAAAAGTTATTAAATTTGGATGATTTTGAATATAAGAAGTCAAGTTTTTAATTTAAAATCTAGCAAATTAAGAATTTTGTAATATAAAGCATCACAAGTACATAAATCTTAATTTTAAAACTTAAAATTTACATAATTTTTATTTGTTAATTGTAAAAAATTAAAAACATTTACATTTTAAAGATTTATAAATAAAAATTATTAAATTTGGATATTTTCGAGGATCGAAAATCAAGTTTTCGAATCTAATTCTTCCAAATTGAAAAAATTTCGCAAATGAAATATTAAAATTACAGAAATTTCAATTATAAAATTTAAAGATTGTCTAATTTATAAACTTTTTTTAATTGAACGCGCCTCAATTTTAAATGTTTAAAATTTAAAGTTATATAATTTTGAAGAGTTAAAATTTAAAAAATTCGAATTTTTAAAATATTTGAATAAAGATTCCTAAATTTTGATGATTTTGAAGATCAATAGTCAATTTTTCAATTCTAAATCTTCCAAATTAAAGAAATCATGAATATAATAAAGCATAAAAACAACAGAACTATTTATTGTAAAACTTAAAGCTTGCATAATTTATAAATGGTAAATCATCAAAATTAAAAACAATTGTAATTGCAAAGATTTAAAATCCAACTGTCTACAAAGTTGAAGACTTTTAATTGGAAAATTTCAAATTTTCCATCAAAATTACAGAATTTTCAAATTTAAAACTTGCATAGTTTTTAGTTATAAATTTTAAAAAACTCATCAATTTGGAAGATTTCTTAGATTTATAATTAAAAAATTTTTAATTATGAACAATAAAAATAGGGTGTTAAATGATGTAAAAAAATCAAAGGAAAAAATTACGCGATATGTGAGCGAAATCATAAGAGCTTCAATGCGGAGAAACTGAAATGAATGAATCGGAAGGTAATTATTATTAAATTATGAATTTGTCATGGTTGCAGTAAAATGGCACCTTCATTAAAACTGACTTGATATTAGAGGTATTTTTGTTACATAAGAAAGTCGTTAATATCGAAAAGGTGGGATGCCTTGACACCTTTACAGAATAATTTTTTATACGGCAATCAACTCTACTTGAAATCTTTCCACTCAATTAATTTAGCACGCGTGGAGAAGCAAACAAAGATTAAAATGATTCGAGTCAAGATCTTCAATCTTGTAATATTTTATTTTATTGCAGCTGCTCGTTTGTCAAATTCGGAATGAATTAGAAGTCTTGTGCTTCAGCGAACATGAGAAACGAGTCATGTTATATTTATTTTTACAAAAATAAAAAATAATTTAGGCTGTTGAATATTTTTTGAACAAGTGACCGTATTTTCACCCAACCACAAAATGTTTTTTCTTTGATTTAATTTGATAAATAACTAAAATAAAATGGAAAAAATAATATCGTAAAAGACTTCACAGCCCAAAATGCTCTTGCAACAGGGGAATAAATTCTTTAAAATAAAATTTTAATAAATGCATTACATTTTCTACTAAAAGAGATGAAATTTCAACGAAAGAGTTGAGTTTTTAAGCTAAATGGTAGAATTAAAAAAAATGATTTTCAAACCCGAAAAGATGATTTTTTTAATATTTAAAATTTCAAATAGTTTAAATTTTAAGAAAAGATATTAATTTTTAACCAAATGTTTGAATTTTCAAACCAAAATACGAGAATTTTTTAGAAGACAGTTGAATTTGCAAAGAAGAAAAAATAATTCCCGACCAAAAAAGATTACTTTAATAATAAAATTTTTCTTGCAAAAAAGACGAATTTTCAATAAATCAGTTGAATTTTTGAACAAAACAGTTACCTTCCCGCAGAGTATTTATATTTTCAAAAAAAAGGGGCGAAAGAAAATCAACAAAATAGTTGACTTTTTATCCACATAGTTGAATTTTCGACCGACAAAAATATATTTTTAAAAAGGACCAATGTTTGAAATAAAAGGACAATTTTTTAAATTTACATTCACATTTTCAACAAAATAATAAAATAAAATAGAAGAATTGAACTTCGAACAAAATAATTTAATTTTTTGCAAAACAGTGGAAAATTCTTAACTACATAGATAATTTTCGATTGGAAAAGATATATTTTCAAACAAATGATTGATTGTTTAAAAAAAGATGAATTTTGTAGAGAACAGTCAAATTTGTAATCCAAATGGACGAATGTTCAACAATAAATCTAAATTTTTAACAAAATACTTGAATTTTTAATATAAAACTTAAATTTTTATTTAATATGGTCGATTTTTAAAATAAAAAAGGTTGAACTTTAAATAAAAACAAAGAATGAACCAAAAAGAAACATTTTTTAGAAGTCAGTTGAATTTTCTATCAAAAAGGACATTTTTATTATCCAAAACGACGAATGCTAAAAACAAATTTACATTTTCAACAAAATAATTAACTTTTTAATAAAATGCTTAAATTTTCAATAAAAATCGGCAAATTCTCTGACACAAAAGATACGCTTTAAAGAAAAACCGTTGAATTTTCAACAAAATAGTTCATTTTCTAACAAATTAATTAAATTTATAAAAATTGTTTAATTTTCATCCATATTGTCGATTTATAAAAAAAAGATTTCAAAAGAAATAGAAGAATTTTTTAGCATGCAGTTGAATCTTCAATTCAATTGGATGAATTTGTTATCGAAAAAGACGATTTTTTAACAATGGATTAAAATTTTCAGCAATGCATTTTTTGACCAAATAATTAAATTTTTAACAAAATAGTCTCATTTTCAATCAAGTGGACGGATTTATAGCCAAAAAGATGGATATTCAACATAAAATATTGTCATATAAATCATTATATTTTAAAGAAAAAAGTTGCTTTTTTTACAAAAAAAAATCAAATGTCTGACAGAAGAGATGAAGTTTACAATCAAAAAGAGAAATTTTCTACTTAACAAGATTTTTTATTTAAAAGAGAAAAAAAAATCGACCTAATTGTTGATCTTTTAAATGAAAAAGGCGAATTCTCTAGAAAACAGTTGCATTTCAAACCGAAAATATAAATTTCCAACCAAAAAGTTCATTTTTAACCCAAAAAGAAGAAATCTGAACAAAACAGGTAGATCTTCAAACAAAGAGATTAATTTTCAATCAAAAATATAAATTTAAAATAAATTAGTTTAACTTTTCATCAAATAGTTAAATTTTAAACTAAAAGAAATTAATTTTAAACCAAAAAAGATGAATTTACAATAAAAGGTACACATTAAAAATAGTTGAAGTTTCTCTCAAGAAAATAAATTTTCAACTAAAAATAAGAATTTCAATAAAATAGTAAAATGTTCAACCAATGAAATGACTGTTTAACGAAGTAATTTGGCTTTTGAACAAGTAATTGAATTTTCCATAAAAAAGACGAATTCTTAATGAAAAATTCAATATTTGAATTTGTTAATCAAAAAATGTCTGATAGCAATTTCTCGGAGAGTGAAATTCTTTTTTTTTTACTATTCCCAGGATGACATAGTTTTTAAATGGCCCTAAAACTTAAGAAGTCTGTAAAAATTCCCACGCGTGCTTCTTGTAGAATAATTTTTTTAAATGTAGCCAAATGATTTCATTGTACAAATATGATTTTACCAAGTAGAACAAATCACATAGAGTCGGACGAAGTGAAAGAAAGTAGCATTCTATTGGTTTTAACTTTTCCTCTTTTATGCCGGAACACACGTAATTTATTCTACTGGCCACTGCCTTATTCTCCGACAGATTTCAGTCCGCAATTTTCATTCCCTTATGATTCTCTAGAGATTTTTAATTTTTGATTAAATAAAAATTGTTGAATAAAGAAAGCAGGCATTTGCCTGAAAATTTGGTGAAAGGAGTAGAAAACTGCAAAAAACTTCTAAACACAGCCGTTTATCAACAATTGAGTCAATTCTACAGCTCGATAGTAGTTAAAAGCAGTGAAAACACGACGAGAATCAAAATTGGTCACCCATCCGAGCGCCAACCACGTCCGCCTGTGCTTAACTTTCGAGATATATTATTATTTAGTCTATAAATTTTCAAAATTCCTATTTATTTATCACAGGTTTCACAGTCTTTCCCTTTTTCAAATTTTTCAACTTAAATTTTTTATTGAGAGTTCATATTTATTATTTGAAATTTTGTATAAAATTGATTTATTCTGTTAAAAATTCGCCTTTTTAGCTCAAAACTTCAATAATTTAATTGAAATTTTGATTCCTTCTTAACTAACAAATTGTTTAGAATTAAAAATTCAACTATTTTGTTGCACATTCATCTTTTTGGTTTGAAAATGTATCTCTTTCTGTAAAAAAATTGAATTAAATAACTTCGTAGAAACTTTAAGTAAAATTTCCTACTTTTGTTGAATATTCGTCTTTGTTGGCTTAATCGAAATGTTTCTTATTATAAATTATAATCTTCTTTCCTGGTTATAAACTAACTTTTTTGTTGATTATTCGACTGTTTTTTACAAAATTCTTTTTGGCTTAAAAATTGGACAATTTGGTATTAAATTCAACAACTGGGTAGAAAATTGAGTTACTTAGTATAAAATTCAACAATTTGTACAAAATTAAACGTTTTTATAGAAAATTAGTTTTTTTATTGATAATGAATTCTCCTAAATCGAAATTTAACTAATACACTTTTTGCTTAAAAACTGATCTTTTCTAGATAAAAATTCGACTATTTAGTCAAAACATTTTTAGAAACCAAAAAAATACTAACTAAAAATTAATTAAATAATATATGGATTAACATCACACAAATTTTTTAAACTATTTCGTTGGAAATTTATGTTATTTGTTGAAAATATGTCTTTTTTGGAGAAAAAATCAACTATTTGTTGAAAAATGGTCTTTTCTGGTAGAAAATTATTCTTCTTGGTTAACAATTGAATTATTTTGTAAAAAATGTATCTGTTTTAGTGAAAATTCTTCTTTTTGCGTATAAAATTGATTTGTTGCAAATTAAAATATTTCAGATATAATTATCTATAAAAAAATCGTCTTTTCGTCTTGGATATTCCACATTTTGTTACAAAATTAAACAGTTTCGTAAAAAATGGATCTTTTTAATTGAAAATTACTTTCCCTGTATCCAAATTTAAGTAGCACATTTTTAGTTAAAAAATTATCTTTTCAAGTTAAAATTCGACTATTTAGCTAAAAGTTTTTAGAAACCAAAAAATATAAACTAAAAATTAATCAAATAGCATATCGACTAACATCACACCTATTTTTAAAACTATTTAGTTGAAAATTGATGTAATTGCTTATGAAGGTGTCTTTTTTTGGAAAAAATCCATTATTATTTGATGAAAAATTGTCTTTTCTGATAGAAAATTATTTTTCTTGATTGAGAATTGAACTATTAAAAAAAATATATGTGGTTTGTTGGAAAAAAGGTTTTTTTGTGAAGAATTTAAATTTTTTCGCTTAAAAATATTTATGTATATTGGAAAATTATTATCTTTTAGTTGAGGATTCAAGTATTTTGTGAAAAATTCTTCAGTTAAAAATGTTTGTAATTTGTTGTAAAATAAAATTTTTTTAGACGCAATTACCTATAAAAAATCGTCTTTTTGTCCTGGAAATTCCATATTTCGTTACTAAACTAAACAGTTTCGTAAACTATGTATTTTTTAAATTAAAAATTACTTTTCCTCGATCAACATTTGACTTGAGCGTTTTTGGTTGAAAATTAATCTTTTTTGGTTTACGAATTTTACTATTGAATCAGAAACTTTAATAAACAAACAAATATATACTAAAACTGAATAAAAATGAAACTATTTGTTGAAAAATTCATGTGTTTTGCTGAAGATTCGTCTTTGTTGGTTGAAACTATTTTTAATTTCAATTTTTTTTTTTAACAATTACAACTACTTGGTTGGAAGTTCGACTACTTTCTTAAAAGATAATTTTTCGGGTTAAAAATCTGTAATTTTGGATAAGAATTAAGTTTTTAAACTGAAATTTGAACTATTTTGTTAAAAGTTCAAAATTTAAAAAAATGCTATAAAATTCAACTATTTTCTAAAACATTTATTTAATTTGTATTGAAAAATAATTTAAAAAATAAATAAAAATTCAACTATTCCATTTGTGAGTTAAAAACTGATTATTTCTAGTTTAAACGTTCCACAGTTGGGTTGGAAATTTATGTAATTTGTTGATAATTCCTCTATTCAGTAGAAATTTAATCTTTTTAGTCAAAAATTCATATTTTTGTTTAAAAATTTAACTATTTGGTTAAAAATTCAGCTGTCTTAAAAGCTTGCCTTTTTTCATCCGATTGTGCTAGTTGAAAAATAAATAATCTACAATGGTTAATTTCTGTTATCAATTATAACTTTTGAATCATTCTACCGTCGGATTATCGTCGCCTTTTTCTCTTTACAGCTATTTTTCAGAGGACGTCGGTGTCGAGAGGTCAGCTGAGGATCCAGGGTGTTGCCACCTGTCTCTACCTTTGCATGGACTCATGTGGCCTTCTTTACGGCTCGGTAAGTTAAATAAATAAATTAGTTTTAAATTCATTTAACCCGTGATTTCAGGTAAGACAAATTACTGTCACTTTAAAAAAATTGGAGAATCGGGTTCAAGGAACCCTTAAGAATACATTCAACTTTCTTTCATGATATCGAGCTGTTCAAATTACAAGATTCTATATCAATTTTTCAGGGTTGAAAATATAATTTCTGAAAACAGATTGATTTAAATGAATGCAGATCATTTAGATATAACCAATATATTTTTAAGTAAAACATTTGACTTATTTTATAAATTTGTAGCCCCAAAATTATAATTTTCATCTTAGCAGAAATAGAATTACCAGAGCTCTGATCAGTGAATCCAGTTTATGAAATAGGTTTCTTTTTTAATTTTCATTTTATTAATCTCAATATCTAAATAAAATATAAAATTATATAGCATCCTTTAGGTACGCAAGGTTTTTTTTCATTTTAGACCCCCCCCCACCCCCATATCGACGCTCCCTTACAGAATTATAATATTTAAACCGATTTTGAACCCGTCCAGTGTTATTGATAAGTTTCATCAACCAGAGCGTAATACAAATTTAAAAAAAGGTAATTTTAATCGTGTGAATAGTCAAGAATTTATAAGGCAAAAACAAATTACCAAATTTCAATTTTTAAACGATTTCTAATTCTTCCGGGTCTTATCAAACAGTTTTATAAATTAAATTTGTTGATATTTTTGATATCATAAATTTTTTTTATGAACAGTTGTTTATAAACAAGTCGGTCAAAAATGGCCGTTTAAATTATATATAAAACTAAAAGTATGAACTTTTAGCTAATAAAATTATTTTTTAACCAAGTAGTTTAATTTTCATCCAAGTTGTTGCATTTTCTACCAAGAACAATAATTATCAATAAAAAAAATGTAAATTTCAACAAAATATGAGAATTTGAAACTAAATAGTTAAATTTTCAACAAAAAGATGAAATATTAACTAAAATGATGAATCGTTAAACAAAATAAATCATTTTTAACAAAGCAGATTATTTTTTTTCAAATAAATTTCCCGCCAAAAATTAATTTGATATAAAAAGGCGAATTTCCAACGAAATACGTGAAATTTTCATCCAAGTAGTTGAATTTTGAACTCCAAAAGGTCAATTATTAACCCAAACTAGAATAATTAAATTTTATGTTAGAAAATAATTTCAAACAAAAAAAAAAGTAGCGAATTTTCAACAAAATAATTCAGTTTTTAACAAACAAGATACATTTTCAAGTAAAATCGAATATTTCCAATCAAAAAAATGATTTTCTAATAAAGTAGTTCAACTTTCAACCAAGTAGTTAAATTTTCATTAAAAATAAATAATTTTCTTCCAAAAAAGTCAAATTTAAAAAACAATATGAGAATTTTCAACTAAACAGGTACATTTTTAATCAAAAAGATAAATTTTTTACAAAAAAAAAACAACTAATTTATATCGAAATAGTTATATTTTTAACTAAATAGATGAAATTTCAACTAAAATGATAAATGGTTAATTAAAATAATCAATTTTCAATAAAGCAGTTCAACTTCTAATCAAGCAGACTATTTTTTAAAATAAATTTTCCGCCAAGAAGATTAATTTTAAACAAAATAATTGAAATAGTTAAATTTTAAGTGTTAAAAAATAATTTTTAACCAAAGAAAGAACAAAATTTCAACAAGAAATATAAATTTGCAATTAAAATCATAATTCTATAATCAACAGAATGATTTTTGAATAAAGTAGTTCAATTTTCCACTTATTTGAATTTTCCAGCAAAAATATTAAGTTTTTTTTTTGAAAAAAGTTGAATTTCAACAATTAATAAGAAATTTTCTATCAAATGGCTTAATTATTTGCTTATATTGTTTAAACAATTTATTTTTGCTCAATTCCAAATTTTTAACAGAAAAAGCTATAAAATCGTACTTTTTTCTAGATTTTTTAACAAGTTTTAAAATTTTACCTTAAATATTATTGTATACAAGATACTTAATATTGAAACAATTTTCATTTCTTAAAACAGTTTATTATCTTGTAAAATCACGAATTAATTGTATTTTCTGAATACTTTGGACTAATTTATGAATGTGAAGAGTTCACTATTTCACTTTATAAGTATATTTAGTATTTAAACAAATTCTAATTGTTCAAATGAAACTTCTGATAGGCAAAAGGTAGAAAAAAACGTTTTTTTGTTTTCTATTTTTCCACTAAGTTCTATTACTTTATCCTATAATTTTGGCATTTTAAACCTGATATTAATTGTTGATAAAATTTTCAATTATAGAGAAAAATTATTATTGTATAATAGCATAAATCACTTATTTAAGCAAATTCAAATTATTTAAACAATGTATATTCGATTAAAATAAAATAATTCCTCTTTATATCAATACATAAGGACAAGGCATTCAGATAATATCATTGATGCGCCATTTTACAAGGTAAGAGATTTTTATAGCAAATTACAATTATTTAAATCACGTATCCCGAAAAAATTTATATCTAGACTAAAATTTGTATAGTTGTTAAAAAACTAGCAAAAAGGTGTGATTTTCTAGCGTTTTCTTTTAAAAAGTTGGATTTATACAAAAATAAATTGTTTAAACATCAAGCAAACAATTTCAATACAAAATACATTCTCCGCGTTCATTAAATAGACCATAGTATTAATAATAATAAATAATATTATAATATTTCAACAATAGTTTCGTTCTAAAAAACTGCTCCACCCCAGATCGCCGATCAATCTCTCTAGCAATCAGCCCAGGCGAAGAGCTTCAAAAAGTCATCAAATAAAATACCCTTAATTCGCGATGAAAGAAATTCGAAACTTTTGTCTTTTGGGCCACCCTAGTATCTATCACTGTTAAATGAATTTAATGAACAAAATAGAGAAAGACAGATTTAAAAAAATTTGAAATTTAAAAAGCAAATATAGGAAATAAGAAGCTTAGAATGGAAAAGACTACGTCATTTGGCGCGTGCCACCGGTCGCAAAAATGTCTTACTTTCTTGTGAGAGAGTAAAAGGAGCAAGCCAAACGCATCTCTCATCCACGAAGCATGTGTTACTGAAACTCAAAGAGCTAGCAGCTTCCTCTACTCTAGAAGTTACGTAAGACATATCTGACTCCTATCTGCTGACTCAAGTGGCAGCAAAATCTCTATCTCTATCTCTTCAGATTATTGGCTTTTCTTGCGGAATATAGAGTGAATAACTTTCATTTATTAACATTTTAAAATATTAATTACACAATCAAAATAAACTCTATAGTTTAAGCAGTTTTCTAAACAATAACCATTAAACAAGGGGGAAACCACTATGGTAATCCGGCGCAATCCAGCGTAATCTACTTATAATCCAGATCATTCTAAGTAAAACATTTTTAATCTTCAGTAATCCACATGCAATTCAGATAATTCGAGGGAATCCACTTTCGATCTGGAGTAATCCACTTGTAATCCAATCCTTTTGTAATACAGATAATTGGTTGTAATCCTCTTGTAATTCAGATAATTCAGATAATTCAGATAAATTCAGATAATTCAGATAATTCCGATTGTAATCCAAATACTTTGGAGTAATCAACTTGTATTCCAAATACTCGGAGTAATCTACTTTCAATCTTGAGTAATCCACTGAAACCCTAAGTGATCAACTTTTAATTCAGATAGTTCAAAGTTATCCACTTCTGAGCTTAATCCACTTGTAATCAAGGTATTCATGTTAATCCATCTTTAATCCACTTGTAATCCATTTAATCGAAGTAATTTATTTGTATTCTTAATTAATCCATTTTTAATACAGTCAATTCTGCGTAATCCACTTTTAATCTAAATATTTGGAGTAATCTACTTGAAATATTGAGTAGTCAACGTGTAATCCAGATTAGTACGAGGTAATCCACTTTAAATTTCAATTAATCCACTTTCAATCCAGCTATTACCAAATGATTCACTTGTAATCCAGCGAATCGAAACAATCTCATTGTAATACATATCATTTGGAGTCACTTATTTGTAATCTTGAGTAATCCGTTGCGATCCAGATAATTTGGAGTAATCAACTTGTATTCCAAATACTGGGAGTAATCTACTTTCAACCTTGAGTAATACACTTGACACCCTGAGTGATCCACTTTTAAATTAGATAATTCAAAGTTATCCAGTCTTGAGCTTAATCCACTTGCATTCAAGGTATTCATAGTAATCCATCTTCAATCTACTTGTAATCCATTTAATCGAAGTAATTTATTTGTTCTCTTAATAAATCCACTTTTAATAGAGTCAATTCGGCGTAATCCACTTTTAATCCAAATAATTGGCGTAATCTACTTGAAATATTGAGTAATCAACATGTAATCCAGATTAGTACGAGGTAATCCATTTTCAATCTGAGTTGATCCACTTTCAATCCAGCTATTACCAAATGATTCACTTCTAATACAGCGAATCGAAACAATCTCATTGTAATACATATCATTTGGAGTCACTTATTTGTAATCTTGAGTAATCCGTTGCGATTCAGATAATTTGGAGTAATCAACTTGTATTCCAAATACTGGGAGTAATCTACTTTCAATCTTGAGTAATCCACTGAAACCCTAAGTGATCAACTTTTAATTCAGATAGTTCAAAGTTATCCACTTCTGAGCTTAATCCACTTGTAATCAAGGTATTCATAGTAATCCATCTTTAATCCACTTGTAATCCATTTAATCGAAGTAATTTATTTGTATTCCTAATTAATCCACTTTTAATACAGTCAATTCGGCGTAATCCACTTATAATCCAAATAATTGGCGTAATATACTTGAAACATTGAGTAGTCAACATGTAATCCAGATTAGTACGAGGTAATCCACTTTAAATCTCAATTAATCCACTTTCAATCCAGCTATTACCAAATTATTCACTTGTAATCTAGCGAATCGAAAAAATCCCATTGTAATACATATCATTTGCAGTCACCCATTTGTAATCGTGAGTAATCTGTTGCGGTACAGATAATTTTGAATTATCAACTTGTAATCCAAATACTTGGAGTATTCTACCTGCAATCTTGAGTAATGAACTTGAAATCCAGATAATTCGAAGTAACCCTCTTGAAACATTGAGTAATCCAATTTTTAACCAGATAGTTCAAAGTTATCCACTATTCAGCTTAATCCACTTTTAATCCATCTAATGCGGGTAATCCATTTGTAAACTAGAGTTATCCATATTTAATTCGTTTGTAATGCGGTTAATCGAAGTAATCCATCTGTAATCTTAAGTAATTCACTTGTAATAGAATTAATTCGGCATAATTCACTTTTAATCCAAATAATAGAAGTAATCTAATTGAAATCATGAGTAACCCACGTGTAATCCAATTTAGTTCGAGGTAATCCACTTGCAATCTAGAGTAATCCACTTTAAATCCATATATTACAAAATTATTTACTTGTAATCCAAACAATCGGAGTAATCCACTTTTAATTTGGATAATTAAGTGTAATGCGTTTGTAATCCAAATAATGTAAAGTAATCATCGTGTAAACCAAATAAGAGTTATCTGCTTAAAATCTTAAATAATCCATTTGAATCAAGATACTTTGAGGTTAACCACTTTTATTCTTCAGTAATCCAATATCGATCTAGTTATCTAAATGTTATCTACTTGTAATCCAGACAATCGGAGTAATACATTTGTAATCTCGAGTAATCCACTTTCAATCTTATGCAATCCACTTTTAATCCATGTATTTAGGAGTTATCTACTTGTAATCCAGATAATCAGCGTACTCTACTTGTAATCTTGAGTAATTTACTCTTAATATTATTCGGAGTAATCCACGTGTAATACACATAATTCGGACTAATTTATTTGTGGCATCTTGTAATCCAAATAATTCTGAGTATTCCACATGTAGTCTTCAGTAATCCACTTTTAATTCGGCTAATTTTAAGTAATCCAGTTAAAATATGGAGGAATACACTTTTAATATTAAGTAATTCACTTATAGTCCATGTAAGTCGGAGTAATCCTCATTTAATCCAGATGATCAGAGTAATACACTTGCAATCCTGAATAATCCAATTAATTAGGAGTAAAAAACTTGTAATTTTGAATAATTCACTTGTATTCCAGATAATTCGGTATAATCTGTTTTTAATCCAGGTAATTCGAAGTAATCCCCTTCCATATTGAATAACCAAATATTCATACGGGCAATTTAAGGTGATCAATAATTAAAATAAATAATAAATAATAAAAATAAAACGCGTAATTAACTTGTAATCCAGATCTTCTTATTTTGAAATTCATGTATTTGGTAAAAACTCCTCTTTTTGTTAAGAAGTTAATCTTCTTCGAGGAAAAGTTATTTTTTTGGTTAAAAATTCAATTATTTGGTGAAAAATTTATCCACTTTGTAGGAAATAAAAAATTTTTGGTTGAAAATTCAACTTTTGTGTGGCTTTTTGGAATAAAAATTCAACAATTTTGTTAGAAAACTAGTTTCTTTGCTTTAAAACTGATCTATATTGTTCAAAATTCTTTTTTTTTGGTTTCAAATTAAAATTTTTAACTGAATATTTCAGTATTCCACTTTTAGATTAGTCACTTTGATTGAAAATTTGGATATTTTGTTGAATCTACTTGGTTGAAAATATTTTGTATGAAAAATAATCTTGTTGGTTGAAAATTCAAATATTTGGTTAAAAATTAATGCACTTTGTGGACAATTCAATAATTTTGTGAAACAGTCTTTTCTCCGATAAAACTTTTTATTTAAAGAAGCAACTGTTTGAATAAAGATTAATCTATTGTTTTACAAATCAACTTATTTGTTAAAACTGCGTCTTTTTTAATAAAATTAAATTGTTTTTTAATTGAAATTCAATTTTTTTAAATATCAAATATTACAGGTTACGTAGAAAATCGAACTATTTGGTTGTAATTTAACTTTTTGTCAAAAATTAATATGCTAGGGTTGAGAATTCAACTGCTTTCTAGAAAAATCGTCTTTTGACCTACAAATTTAAGAATTTTGTAGACAAATAAAATATTCGGTTGAAAGTAAAGTTTTTTTTAATTTATATTTTCTGAGTGCAAATTCAATCGTTTTTCAAGAAAATTCTTATATTGTGTTCAAAGATTGTTTCTTTTGGTAGAACGTTAGAATACTTGGTTAGAAAATTTTCTTTCCCGTTGAAAATTTAATTCTTTGGTTGAAAATTATTATGATTTAGTTGACGATTTAAATCTTTTGTTAGAAATTCGTTCTTTTTAAATTGAACTGGTTAAAAAAATCCCTTTTTTAGTTCAATTCAACTCGTTGCACTTTTTTCTTTAAAATTCAACTTTTCGGAATGAACTTTTAAGTGTACTTTAAAAAATCCATCTTTTTAGCTGAACATTCAATTAATTGGTTGAGAATGCAATAACAAAAATTGGTCCAAGTTTAAGTATTTTTGACAAAGAATTAATATTTTCGGGTTTAAAATTGTTCAACTCTTTCCTGAAACAATGGACTTTTAGCTTGAAAACTTACTGAATTAAAAATTGAACTCCTTTATTAGAAAATCTATTTAGGTGAAAAATTCCACTATTTTATTAAAAATGTAATATACTTCTAATTTAATTCTTAAAAATTTAAAGCGTTTAATATTGAACTTAATATTATCTATATTAATTTTATTTTTAAAAAAATTTCCTCTGTTGTTTCCCTATTTTCGTAAAAAAATAAGCAGTAAAGTCCCGTCTCTTCTCATTAGTAAAAATATAGTTAAAAACTTCGAGAGGTGCTTTGACCTTTTCAAAATCGGGTTGGTCCGATATAAAAAAAATGCCTATTCTTATTTTTTCATGTTCTAAAATATATCCCAGATCAAATCAATTCGCAGCTTAACAGCTTTAAAACTTCGCTTGCTAGCATCATTCTTCATTTCTACATTCTTAAAGCCAAGCAGAGTAAATCAGCTTTTTCTATTTGCTACAGAAACATGACCAAATCCGTCAAGCTGCATTTTTAGGAATTCCTCTTCTTTGTCCTTTTTTCTTTAAAAAGAGATAAATCTCGCTTCTAAAGCAAGTTCTGTACTTTGTCGATCTAATGGAAAAGGTATAACGATTTTTCTTATCGGAGGGAATCCCACTGGAATACCGATACTTTATTAGTTTCTTTAAAGAGAAGATGAGGGTAATAAAAATGCAGGCAATAATTTGGGCGTTTGATCAATTCGCCTTCTGATATAGGAGTTTTCTTGAAATTGGAATGGAATGTCGTCGACCGCGTCGAAGAAATTAGGCTGGCGAAAAATAAATTACAAATTGGTCGATACAGGTTTTTTTTTCTGGTTGGTCCGACATTCCCTTGTCTCAGTCGTCCTCCATAAATATGGACACCGTCGAATTTTATTGATGACGCAATTAAAATTGTAGTACCGAGGATCGAGGAGCGTTTCCCTTCTGCTTCTATGAGGACTCTTAATTGTATGAATAATGGAGTAGTAGCGCCAAAAAGGCTTCGCTTAACTCGATTCTTCGGATACTCGGGTCCCGAGACTCGACAAAGGGTCTCGAAAACCTCAAGGGAAGATCAACGGCATGCAAATAGGAATTAAATCGAAAGAACGATCATCTTAGTACATCGCCTTTAGATCGTGCCCCAGGGCAAGTTGTTACATCCACGGAAAACTTTATCCAACAAGTGAGCCTATAATCGACATCGCGATATAAAAATTATTCTCAGAATTTATACTTTAATGTTTTAGGAAGCATTGATAAATAACAAAAAATCGGTCCAGAAGGGTAAAGGCGAGGTGGGTGTTCTAAACTGAGGCAAATTTTCCGTGGTTATTTAAAAACTTCTCAGTATTTATAGTTGAATAATTCAGAAAGCATTAAAAAGTAAAAACAAATTGGTCCAGCAGGGTGAAAGATGAGGAGGGTACTCAAACTGAGGTAAACTTTCCTTGGCATTATAAAGACTTTCCGTAATTTGTACTTTAATATTTCGGAGACGCATTAAAAAATCTGACGCCTTAAATTTCACAAAAAGAAACTGAGGGTACGAAATTTTGTAGGTATTCGGTCGAGCTGGATAAGTGTGAGGTGGTTACTTAAAAGTGAGGCGAATTTTCCGTTGTTATTTAAAAACTTCTCGGGATTTATACTTTAATATTTCAGAAAGCATTAAAAAGTACAAAAAAATTGGTCCAGCTGGGTAAACGCGAGGTGGGCACTGTAAACTGAGGCAAATTTTCCGTGGTTATTTAAAGACTTCTCAGTATTTATAGTTGAATAATTCAGAAAGCATTAAAAAGTAAAAACAAATTGGTCCAGCAGGGTGAAAGATGAGGAGGGTACTCTAAACTGAGGTAAACTTTCCTTGGCGTTATAAAGACTGTTTGTAATTTATACTTCAATATTTCAGAGACGCCTTAAAAAATCTGACGCCTTAAATTTCACAAAAAGAAACTCAAGGTACGAAATTTTGTAGGTAATCTGTCGAGCAGGATAAGTGTGAGGTGGTTACTTTGAACTGAGGCAAATTTTCCGTTGTTATTTAAAAACTTCTCGGGATTTATACTTTAATATTTCAGAAAGCATTAAAAAGTAAAAATAAGACGGTCCATCTGGGTAAACGCGAGGTGGGCACTCTAAACTGAGGTAAACTTTCCTTGGAATTATAAAGACTTTCCGTAGTTTGTATTTTAATATTTCGGAGACGCATTAAAAAATCTGACGCCTTAAATTTCACAAAAAAAAACTGAGGGTACGAAATTTTGTAGGTAATCGGTCAAGCAGGGTAAGTATGAGGTGGTTACTTTAAAGTGAGGCAAATTTTCCGTTGTTATTTAAAAACTTCTCGGGATTTATACTTTAATATTTCAGAAAGCATTAAAAAGTAAAAATAAGTCGGTCCAGCTGGGTAAACGCGAGGTGGACACTCTAAACTGAGGTAAATTTTCCGTGGTTATTTAAAAACTTCTCAAGATTTATACTTGAATAATTCAGAAAGCATTAAAAAGTAAAAACAAATTGGTCCAGCAGGGTGAAAGACGAGGAGGGTACTTTAAACCGAGGTAAACTTTCCTTGGAGTTATAAAGACTTTTTGTGATTTATACTTCAATATTTCAGAGATGCCTTAAAAAATCTGACGCCTTAAAGTTCACAAAAAAAACTGAGGGTACGAAATTTTGAAGGTAATCGGTCGAGCAGAGTAAGTGTGAGGTGGGTACTCTAAACTGTGGTAAAGTTTCCTTGGTGTTATAAACACTCTTCAGAATTTATACTTTATTATTAAGGAAGAATTAAAAACTGAGACGCCTCAATTTTTACAACAAGAAAAAACCGAGGGTACGATATTTCGGAAGTAATACGTCACGCAGGCTAAACGCGAGGTGGGTACTCTAAACTGAGCTAAACTTTTCGTGGGGATATAAAGACTTTCCAGAATTTGTACACAAATATTTTTCGAAAGCATTAGAAACTGAGATGTCTCAATGTGTACATGAAAAACCAACTGAGGGTGCGAAATGTTGAAATTAATCAGTCCAGCAGGGTAAACGCGAAGTGGGTACTCTAAACTCGGGTGAACTTTCCGCGGTAAAATACAGATTTCTCAGAATTTTTACTTGAATATTTTAGGAAGCGGTTTAGCTTGTGGTTTTTTTTGGTTTTTATATTTTTGTCTACTTATGAATTAGTTAAAGGTACTAATAACTAAAAGTTAACAAAAATAATGTTTTAAACAATTTATTATTATTTCACATAATATTCTCTTTGAATAATATTTCAAATATCTGTTTAATTAAAAAATATATAGTGTTACAAAAAAGAAAGAGGTAATTTAAAACATGATTCCCTCTAATTTTTATATATTATTTATTCAGAATTACAAACCCAAACAGAATCTAAAAATTTCAGAAAAAGCTGCAATTTTCTAGTAATTTTCTGAGAATACAATTAGAACCAATAGTAAATTATTTAAACAACTATATTTTTTAACTTGCAGTCATTATTATCTCATTAAGTAAAAAGTGGACAAAAATGTAAAATTTTTAGAAAAAATTGAATATATCGAGCGTTACTATAGAATAAGGTAGTAATGAACAATAGAAATTTGTTTAAAAACCTAATTTTTCAAATTGTATTATTCATCACCTTACTCTGAGTGAAAAGCTGACGTAAAGTTTAATATTCAGGAGAAAACCTCAACTCACTAGCATTATTCAAATATATTATTTAAAATAATAAAAAATTGTTTAAATAATTATTTTTGTTAGCTTGAATTAATTATTACCTCACTATAATTAAAAAGTGAACAATAACTGGAAAATTTTAGACAAAACTTCAACTTTCTAGAATTATTCTTAAATAATATTATTATTAATAATAATAAAATGCTATAACAATTATTTTTATGAAACTTCATTGATTATTGCCTGACTCTAACTAGAAAGTTGAAACTAAGTTGAAAAATACGAGAAACCCCGGTATTTCCTAACTCTATTCTGAGAGGAAATTGCTATAAACAATTATAAATTATTTTAAAAATTTATATAAATATCTAGTTATCAGTAGAAAGTAGTATAATATGTATCCAAATTTTTTTAACTGCAAAAAATCATAATTAGCGCCAAAAACTCGTTAAAGAATTGTTTTAATGACTTAAATCGTTAAAAAAAAATGTGTGTAAAAAGCTTTTTAAATAAATGACTGTATTTAAGGATTATTTACCTTTTTCTTTATTCGAAACAAAAGAGTTTTAGGAAATGTTTTGCTTGAAAAAATAAGCCATGATATATTAAACTTAACTAGTTGTAAAAAATTGGCAAAAAGCAACGGTAAGAAAAAGTATACTACAAAAAATATTATTAAAATTATTATTTTTCATGAGTATTGACTAAAAATATTATTACAATTCTTCTGATTTTTGGCATGGCAACTACCTTAAGGGCATTCATTTGAATCCTGTTTAAGGGGGTTAGATTTCACGACCACAGGTTGGATATTTATTTCTAATTTTTGTGCATATATAGTCTCAATATTATTCTCTTTTGTCTCTCGAAACTATTTTTAATAAAATTGTTCCTATTTTGTTTTAAAATTAAAAAATACAGTTTCAGGGCGCCTGAAAAAGTCAACCTAGCACGATCAGGCACCCCGCTAGAACGCCTTTTCCTTGCGTCTTAAAATTGCACTTTTTAAATTTCAAAATTAAAATAGACCAAATTTGGTTAAAAATAGCTTTGAGAAACAAATGAGAAGAATATGTAGGATATCTATGCACAAAAATAAGATATAAATAATCAACATTTTTGCCGTAAAATCTGACACTGCAAGGCCGCATTCAAATAAACGCCCTTAAGTGGCCCGAAGTGTCTCAACACGAACATCCTTTTTTTCTACTATTTTTTCACTTCAGATTAATCAGACCCAGGAAAAGTTTTTGTTTCAAAAAGGGCCTCATCAATAACTTCTTGGTGTCAGGCTACCACAAAAAAATCGCCTTAGCACTCAACTTTTACATAAATTCAGTTTCGCCGCTCCATACAAGGTAATTTTAATATGAATTTTTGTCAGATGCTATAAAAGATTACTAATAAAAAAAAAAGACTGCAGAGATGATCGGACGATCATGAGTTAATTAAAGGCTGATGAAACTGAACGGAAATCGGAAAGTGGACAGGTTCCACGTGCGACTTTATCGGTTGATAAAACGATCAAGAGATCTTCATCTGACTGGTGATCAGCCAGTGAATAGTGCATGAATGATCGATCCATCCTGGCTGAATCACGATTCTGGATCCTCAGGTCCCTCGGGTAATTGAACGACCTTGGAACCTGGCTCTTGCTTCTGTTGCATCCGCAGATCCTCAGATTCTTCACAGTATCAGTTGCTCCTCGTCTTTCAGGTCAGGGTAATTTAGTAGGCGATTTGAATAATATTACGAACCAGGTGTTCTTCTACAACCATCTTCTTCTATCGCCTGCTTCTCGCACTTAGCGAAAATGACATGGATCTATCGTGATATTTTTGTCTTATCATTTTTAATGTTTTGAATGTTATAATCATAAGGTTTGAGTGGTTAATGATAGTGGTTTGTCGCAAAGATGCATTGTAGTTAAAACTCCTTTTATTCTTTAATTATTGTTATTATTTCACTGGTGGGAAAATTATATTTGTACAGTTTAAAGATGGTCTAAACCCGTCTAGGGTCAATGAACTCAAGTTGCTTATCAACTTTCAGCTTTTTTAAATTCTTGAGATACCACGTATTTCATAAAAAAAATTTAAGCATGTATAGTATCAGCTTGTAAGTGTAACTTTTTCAAAAATCAGACCTTGGAATTATTGGAGAAATTTAAAATAGTGTTAATAATTGTATACATTTTTTTAAATCGTACACTCGGAAAACAGTTTAGTTGAATAAAAAAATTTTTGCTTGATTCAACTATTTGTTAATCAATAATCGTTTTTGTTTAAAAGTTTTGTTAGTATCTTTTTCAAGTGAAAATTTAACCATTAGGTTAAAAATTGATGTAGTTTCTTCAATTTTGTCCTTTTTGATGTAAAATTAATTTTCTTGGTTAAAAGTTCATTTTTTGTTGTTGAAAATTCAACTAATTGGTTGAAATACTTTCTTCAAACTTAATTTTTAGTTAGAGATGTATAATTTTAAATCACTAATTTGATTAAAAATTTTGTTATCATTTATGTTGTTAAAATCTAATCCAATTTGCAGAAATTTAAACAACTTTGTTAAAAATTCATATTTTTGGTTGAATTTAACTCTTTTTTAATTAAAATTAAAAGCTTCTTTGGTTGAAATATCAACTATTAAATTTTTATTTGAGAATTCACCGCTTTTGGTTAAAATTTTAACTATTGTTTTTTAATGCATTCTGTTTTGTTTGAAAATTTATATTCTTTGTTGATAATTCATGTTTATTGGTTGTAAATTCAAACATTTGGTTAAAATTTCATATATTTTCTTGAAAATCAAACCATTTTGTTAAAACATAAAAAAGTAAAAACAAAGTAAAATTAAATTTTTTTATTTTATATGAATTTTCCAGTAATAATAACACACATTTTACAATAATGAAATGTGCACACTTTCAATTACAAAAAAAATTTTCTTCACAAAAAATGGCTTTAAAAAAATTGAATTTGAACCACAGAGATAAATTTTTAATGAAAATTATGCATCTGCAACCAAATTGTCAATGAAATAGTTGAATTATGTACCAAAATAGTTAAATTTTTAACCAGAAAAAACTTCAAACCGTAAAGATTAATTTTCTATCGAAAAAGACTCATTTTTACCAAAATACATTAATTGTTAAACGAATAGTTGATTCCTAACTAGAAAAAAATATTTACAATCCAAAATAGAATACTTACATTTTCAGTTGAATAGCATAATTTAAAAAAAAACGAATGTTCAATAAAAAATTTTAGTTTTCTACGATCATAAAGTCGATTTCCTTTTCACGAAATAATAGAATTTTCAAGCAAAATAATGAATTTTCAATCAAGAAGATCAATTTTCTAAGGAAGAGACAAATTTGCAACAAAATGCTGGAAATTTTAACTAAAAAAGACGAAAAGTGGACCAAAAATGAATTAGTTAATTTTTCAGTCAGTAAAATTAAATTAAAAAAAAAAATCCAGAAGTTTTCGACAAAATTGTTAAAAAAGTATTTTAACTTATTTTAAATTATTGTTAATTACCTGGATTACTCTGGACTATAAGCAAGTTACTTGGATCATCACTCGATTTTTAATTATTATTGAAAATTTTTTTCAACATATTTTTCCTCAAAGAAATAAATGAAACATCATCGATTCAATCAAACCTAATTAATATTCTGCAACATCATCTGAAACATCATCAGTTTAATCAAACTTAGATCATATACTTCAACATCATCTGAAACATCATGGGATTAATCGAACCTAGTTAATATTCTGTAACAATGAACAAGAAACGAAATATAATGGTTTGATAAATCCTAGTTAATATTCTGAACACCATCAGAAACATCGTCGGTTTTGTCAAACACAGTTTATATTCTTTAACTATTAGAAATAAACAAAAAAGATCGGTTTAATATATCCTAGTTAATATTCTGTAACGATTAAGAAGAAACTAAATATAATGGTTTAATCTAACCTGATTAATATTCTGTAACATCATCAGAAACATCATCGGTTTAATCAAACCTAGTTAATATTATGTAACGATTAAAAAGAAACGAGAAATATTTGTTCAATAAAACCTAATTAATATTATGTAACGATTAGAAAGAAAGTAAATATAACGGTTTAATCTGGCCTAGTTAATATTTTTAAACATCAACAGTTTAATCAAACCTACTTAATATTCTCTAACATCGTCGGTTTAATCTAACCCAGTTAATATTCTTTGACTATTAGGAAGAAACAAAAAATATCGGTTTAATAAAACCTAATTAATATTCTGTAACATCACCAGGAACATCATCTGCAACATCATCTGAAATATCATCGGTTTAATCCAACCTAGTTAATATTCTGTAACAATTAAAAGATAAGAAATACAACGGTTTAATAAAACCTAGTTAATATTCTGTGACATCATCGCTTTCATGAAACCTAGATAATATTTTGCAACATCATCTGAAACATCATCGGTTTAATCCAACCTAGTTAATATTCTATAACAATTAAAAAGACAAGAAATACAACGGTTTAATAAAACCTAGTTAATATTCTGTCACATCATCTGAAACATCATCGGTTTAATCAAACCCAGTTAATATTCCTCAACTATTAGAAAGAAACAAAAAATATCGGTTTAATAAAACCTAGTTAATATTCTGTGACATCATCAGAAACATCATCGGTTTAATGAAACCTAGATAATATTCTGCAACATCATCTTAAACATCATCGTTTTAATCCAACCTAGTTAATATTCTGTAACAATTAAAAAGAAACGAAATAAAACGGTTTAATGACACCTAGTTAATAATCTGTCACATCATCTGAAACATCATCGGTTTTATCAATCCCAGTTAATATTCTTTAACTATTAGAAATAAACAAAAAATATCGGTTTAATATAACTTAGTTAATATTCTGTAACAATTAGGAAGAAACTAAATTGAACGGTTTAATCGACCCTGGTTAATATTCTGTAACATCATCAGAAACATCATCGGCTTAATAAAACCTAGTTAATATTATGTAATGATTAAAAAGAAACGAAAAATATTTGTTCAATAAAACCTAGTTAATATTATATAACGATTAGAAAGAAAGTAAATATAACGGTTTAATCTGACCTATTTAATGTTTTGTAACATCATCAGAAAAATCATCGGTTTAATTAAAACTAGTGAATATTCTGAAAGATCAACGGTTTAATCAAACCTGGTTAATATTCTGTAACGATTAAAAAGAAACGAAATACAACGGTTTAATCAAACCTACTTAATATTCTGTAACATCGTAGGTTTAATCTAACCCACTTAATATTCTTTAACTATTAGGAAGAAACAAAAAATATCGGTTTAATAAAACCTAATTAATATTATGTGACATCACCAGGAACATCATCAGTTTAATCAAACCTTGATCATATACTTCAACATCATCTGAAACATCATCGGTTTAATCAAACCCAGTTAATATTCTTTAACTATTAGAAAGAAACAAAACATATCGGTTTAATAAAACCTAGTTAATATTCTGTGACATCATCAGAAACATCATCGGTTTAATGAAACCTAGATAATATTCTGCAACATCATCTGAAACATCATCGGTTTGAACCAATCTAGTTAATATTCTGTAACAATTAAAAAGAAACGAAATACAACGGTTTAATGAAACCTAGTTAATATTCTGTCACATCATCTGAAAAATTATCGGTTTTATCAATCCCAGTTAATATTCTTTAAATCTTAGAAAGAAACAAAAAATATCGTTTTAATAAAACCTAATTAATGTCCTGTAACGATTAGAAAGAAACTAAATATAACGGTTTAATCTAACCTAGTTAATATTCTGTAACATCATCAGAAAAATCATCGGTTTCATCAAACCTAGTTAATATTCTGTATCACCAACGGTTTAAACAAACCTAATTAATATTCTGCGACATTTAAAACATTATCAGTTCAATCAAACCTAGTTAATATTCTGTAACGTAACACCATTTTTCCCGCTGATGGAACTGATTGATGCTTATACTGGTCACTAGTTTTTTAATTGTCATTTCGCTTAAAACACTTAGATGCACCTTCTGCGAAACATCATTACTGACAGAGAGTATACGCACGTGCAGGTAGAAATGGATTTCTTTGACCAACAACCTGTTTTTCTCGGTTTCGTTTTAACTTTTAACTCGGAAGCGAATTGTACTTAAAGATTCGTTCTTTTCCGGTTCAAATCTTAAATCGGGTCAATTTCAAAGTTAAAAGAACTCAGGTCTCCGCAAGTTAGTTTTAGTAGAAGGACAATCAGAGTTGGGTGCTAACTTGTAAAATGAATCTCATTTGGTAAGCATTCCCCTATTTATTTAAAAAAAAATCTGCCTGCTACGCGGGCACATTCTCAACGCGCGCTGCTCGCGCGGCTCGCAGGTTTGAGCGCGCCTAGGGCGCGCGACTTTTGGTTCTTGCGCTTCGCGCTTGATTAGTTGTTTACCTCACGCTACGCGCTCGGTCTTTATATTTTCGCACATTCTTGCGCAAAAATTTTAAAATTAAGACTGAAAACATCCACGACTGTAATTTTGTAATTGTGAATTCTCTTTCGTTAAAAGAGCTTATCTCGAGAGTTTGAGCGCAGCTACAGAACGCGACTGATGGCAATCGCACTCCGTGCTTAGTCTTTGCATTTCTTCCGCATTCGGTCACAGACCTTTTAAAATCAAATGTGAAGGGACCGACAACTGTAATTTTGTGATTTTGACTCTCTTTTGTTAAAGCTCTTTTGGCTTTAACGAACACACTCTCATCACATATCTCGTGCTTCGCACTAGATTTTGTTCAACATGTCAACTTTTCTACATTATACACAACACTTTTATATCAATTATAATACATTTTTATGTAACTCTGCCAGGGATTACTTATTAAAAAATTTAAAAATAAAAAGCAAATTGTATTTATCATGATTATTTTTGTATTTGTTTCTTATTTTGATTTAAATTGTATTCTAGGCTGCTCTGAAACATGTATCATTTCAATAAATGTATATCATTATAATTCATATTATGCATAAAAATTTAATCATACTAATTCTTATTTCCTTGTTTTTATCATTACAAAAAAATTTTAATATTGTTTTTTACGATTAAGTAAAAACTGCTGCGCATCTGCATAGGGTCTAATACAGGAACCTATATAGAGTTTTATATAGGAGCTTATGTGCTCTTTCGTCTTTTCTGTGCTTTTTCAAAAAAGTTAATTTTTTAATTCTTAATCTTATGTTTTACTATCAAAAAAATCTATTCATCCTATCGAAAAATGATTAATAATAAATTTATAGATCTTTTTAGGTGAGCAACTGTTGTCTGGTCAAGTTTTGTCTCATTTTTTTCGTAGCTTATATCCAAAAAATGAAATTTTCAGATTTTTCATTATTTTTGGTACGTTCAAATTGATCATTTTGAAAATGTTCTAACTCTGATAATTTTTTTTTTATAGAAAAAAGTCATGGGAATAAATTCTTTGAATTTCTGAGTACTATGAACAACTGTACATAAAATTTATAAATCTTAAAAGAATGTGGTTTCAAAAAGTTTTGGTACGTTCAAATTTGGAATTTTCAACTTTTCGACTAAATTAAAAAAGTTGTTATCATAATCATGTAGGGCTTTCAAAAAGCAAAGTTTTTCTTCTCTTGACTTTTTTTCATATCATGCGTTGTTTGTCTTAAAATGTTCATTTTAGTTGTTTTTTTTTGATTTTGAAAATGCTCTAACTCTGATAATTTTCTTCTTATAGAAAAAAGCCGGAAGGATAAATTGTTTAAGTTTTGAAGTGCTATGAAAAACCGTACAAAGAATTTTTACATCTTGAAAAAATTTGGTTTCAAAAATTTTGTGTAGGATCAAATTTTGAATTTTCAACTTTTCGACAAACTGAAAAAGTTGTTATCATAATCTTGTAGGGCTTTCAAAAAGAAACGTTTTTCTTTTCTAGACTTTTTTTCTATCATGCACTGCGTGACTTAAAATGTTCATTTTAGTTTTTTTTTTTTTTGGATTTTGAAATTTCCTATAACTCCAGTAATTTTTTATTTTTCGAAAAAAGTCATTGGCATAAATTTTTAATTTTTTTGGATACTTTGAATAACCGTACAGAGAATTTTTGAATTTTGAAAAAAGTGGTCTCAAAAATATTCAAAATGTGCCCACTTTTTGAATTTTCATCCAAAATGGCTGGCTAACAAACTTGACGTTCAGTTAAGGACACTAAACAAGTGTACCAAAGGCCAATCTAAGAGATTAATTTTTTCAAAAGTTATCGTGTTCACAGACAGACAGACATCAGATTTTATATAAATCTAATACCTTCTCTGATGAGAATGTAAAAATATATATATTTAATTCAATTGCGATTGATTTAAATTAAAATTTTGTTGTTACTGAAATAATACTATCTATATTATATTAATCTTTGAAAATTCGTTTGTAGTATTCCTTTTTGTATGAAAATCGACAATTTGATCAAAAATGCGTGTATTTTGTAAAAAGTTTAACTATGTTGGTACAAAGTCTGACTACCTGGTAACATATTTTCGGTTTAAGAATGCATCAAGTTTCGTAAAAAATTCGTCTTTTTAGCTTTGTTGAAAATTCAAATCTTTTGTTAAAAAGATTTATTTTTTTTGGTTTGAAAATTCATATCTTTTAGAGAACATAAATTCTGTATAAGATTCGGCTTATTTTGTCGAAGATTTGTATTTTCTCGTTGAAAATATAACTTCTCTTTTAAAGTTAACGTACTTTGTTAAAGCTTCCGTTTTTTGTTGAAGATTCATAATTTTATTTGAAAATTCATCTCTTCGGTTGAAAATTCATGTATCTTGTCACAAATTTAACAATTTTTGTAGAAAGTCCAACTATTGTGTTGGAAACTAACTTTTTTGTTGAAAATTCATATTTTGGGTTTGAAATTGAAATTATTTTTAAAGAAAATATCTCTTCGTAGCTTGAAAATGATTTAATTGAGTCGAATTTTCTTTCATACGTGGTTTAAAAATCTGAATTTTCTTTTCGAAATTCATCTCTTTTGGTTGAAAAATCTCATTAAAAAAAATTAGATATTCGACTATTTTTGTGAAAATATCAGCCGGTTGATTAGAAAATAAAGAACATTTTTTTTGAAAATTCAATACTTCTGTTGGAAAGGTTTTTGTTTTTAGTTTCAAAATTCATCTCTTTTGGAAAAAAAAAATTCTTTACAAGGTTCAGCTTATTTTCTTACAAAATCCATCCCTTTGATTCAAAATTCAACTATTTTGTTTTAAATTCTTTTTTTTTAATTCAGATTATTTTGTAGAAAAATTTAACTATTAGGTTAAAAATTAAAATGTTTGCTATGAAAATTCAACCATTTGGATGAATATCCGTGTATTTGATCAAGAATATAACTATTTTGGTAAAAGTCCAACTATTTAGTCAAAAAGTAACTTTTTTGTTGAAAATTCATCGTTTTGGTTTCAACATTCAGCTTTTTATTCAAAAGTGTTCTCTTTGGTTTAAAAACTCATTTTTCCCGTCAAACAATTTGCCATTTTTTAGTTAAAAATATAACTATTTGTATGTTTTTTTTTAATTCGATTAGTTTATTAAATAGTTATCTATTTGATTGAAAATGAAAAAAGTCACTTATCCAGCACTGAAACACAACAAGAGTCTTCGCAAAGGGCAATTTAGCTAAGTTAAGGAAGCTCTCTGTTCAGTTTCTTGATTCAATGGAGCTTGCGATGCACGAAGTGCAGCAGACAGCTTTTTCAAGAGTGACTTTTTGCACGGAGATCTGGTGTTATAGCATTTTTACATTTTTTTGCATTTATTTAAATAAGCAGTTAGACATGATTTATAGTTATCTTAATGGAGAGACATTTATCATCATATTTGGGAGCATCATATTTGCAGCCATCGAATGTATCTTTTTTAGTTAAAAATTCAACTATTTGATTGAAAATTCAAATTTTTGTAATGAAATTCATCTTCCTTATAAATAATTTATATTTTTCATTGAAAAATTAACTATTTGGTTAAAAATTAATCTATTTCATTAGAAAATAATCTATTTTGTTGAAAATTAAACAATTTGCATGAAAAGCATCTTTTTGGTTTGAAAATTCAACACATTTGTTGAAAATTCGTCCTTTTGGTCGAGGATTCAACTATTTGATTGAAATTTAAACAATTTTGTTACAAAATAACTTTTTTAAATTGAAAAGTCAACTGTTTAGTTGGAAAATCATCTCTTTTGTTAATAATTTTTTATATTTTGTAGATAAATGGTTGTTTATTGGTTCAAAATTGATTTTTTAATTGAAAATTTAAGTATTCCAGTTAAAGATTCATTTTTTGTTAATAAATGAAGTAATTTGTTTTAAATTCGCTTTTTCTTTGTTTAAAGTTAATATCTTAACGGAACAATTAAATATTCCATTTTTCATTGAAATTTAATCTTTTTTAGTTTAAAAATTAACTATTTGGTTGAAAATTTATATTTTTGTGTGGAAAATAATTATTTCCTTTTAATAATTAATGTTTTTTTAAGTTAACCTATTTTGTTAAAAATTGATCTATTTCATTAAAAATGTCTTATGATCAAATAGTCAACTGTTTCGTTGATAATTCATCTCTTTTTGTGAAAAATTTAACTATTTTTGTGGAAAATCGTTGATTTGTCGTTAAATTTTTTTCAACTGAAAAATTAACAATTTCGTTTTTAATTAAAAATTTATCTTCTTCATTGAAAATTCAACTACATGTTTGACAGTTGAGTTACATTGTTGAAAATTTATTTTTTTGTTACAGACACGTCTTTTCTATGGTTAAAAATTCGTTTTCTTTATAAACAATTTTTTTTAGAAAATCTAAGTAATTTTTGGTAGGAAATGTATCTTTTTTAGTTGAAAATATTTTTTTTCGGCAGAAAATTACTCTTCCTAGTAAATAATTTATAATTTTAGATGAAAACTGAACCATTTGGTTAAAAATCAATCTACTTTGTTGCAAACTAAAAAAATGGCCAAAAAGTTTTTTTTTTAAAAGTCAATTGTTTTGTTGAAAATTATTCTTTTTGGTCGAAAATGGATTTTTTAACTGAAATTTTAATTACTCCATTTGTTGTTTAAAATTTACCTTCTTGTTTGGAAATTAAATTGAAAATGCAAGTATTCAATTTTGAAATAAAACAATTTTGTAATAAATACAATAAAATAAAACAAAAATGTATTTTTTAACCATTTAACTTATAGAGAATTTATGTATTCAACTATTTAGTCGAGGATTCGTTTTGCTTGCTTTTTGTTGAAAATCCATTTTTTTTTATTAAAATTTACTTTCTCGTTTGAAAATTCAACTACTTGGTTGGAAGTTGAACTACTTATTCGTTGTATTCGTAAAAAAATTTTTTTATTTAAAAATGTGAGTATTTAATTTTCAAATGAAAAATGTTGTGATAAATATAATACAATAAAACAAAAATGTATTTTTCAACTGAGAATTTAACTTTTAGAAAATTTACGTATTTAACTATTTTGTAGAGGATTCGTTTTTCTTTTGGAATTATATTTTTTTATTAAATAATTAACTGCTCCATTTTTGGAGAAAAAGGTATGTCTTTTAGTTAAAAATTCTACTTTTCAGTTGGAAATTGATCTTTCTTTGTTGGAAATTCAAATACTTTTCTAAAAGTTCATGTATTTTGTTAAAAAATTGTTTTTTTTTATTAGAGATCTAACCTTACCGATTGAAAGTTTAACTATTTGATTTAAAGTTCATCTAGTTTTTTGAAAATTGAACAATTTTGTTTAAAAAATCCAATTATTTCTTTTGGGATAATGTTGCCATAGTTCTGAAGTAGATGAGTGAGACCGGCTCTAATCCGATATTCATATCTTAACCCACATCGAAACCGTACTGTAGCCTTATTGGTTTTTGTTCTTGCTAAGTTTCTAGAAAAGAGGTTCGTGTCCGTGTTAAGCTTCTAGAAAAATGGTTCATGTCCGTGCTAAGTTTCTAGAAAAGTGAATAGTGTCCGTGCTAAGTTTCTCGAATATTTTAACTGGCGTCATCCTGAATTCCTACTTTTTCATTATTGATAGAAGAGGTATATTGCACAAATAGGACTGCACCACTGTTCTAGAAACTTAGCCCAGTCACGAACGTCTACCGCTCTAGAACGGTTCTCGAGGTCGGTAAGGTAGGGATCTTGAATCAGAACCGACCTTGCTCATCTACTTATTTAGTAGGACTTCAAGACATCAAATGAAGTCTCTCACGCTGTCTGAAGCGAGATTTAGAAGTCTCGAGTATGTCTAAATTAGGGGGTAATTGAAGACTTGAAGAGCTTAATTTGAAATTGATCCGGTCTGCGGGTAATACTTGCCTGATAATAAAAATTCTACATTTCTGATGCAGATTTCTAGAAGTAACCAATCACCCTTCCGAGCGAGTGTATCTTCTTCATCAGAATTTTTCTAATAATGGAAAAGATGCTCATGCAGACGTGAGGAACGCGGTGCAATGGAGCAATGGTTTATCCAGCACAGCGGTAACTTCAAGTTTACCGCAATAGAGTTCGATACGACCGAAGCACGAGAAGCCGTGGATTATACGTTTAGCTCGCACTCGATGTAGTGCGCGTAAAAAAAAGTCCGGTTTTTCTCAAAAGCAGGTTTACGTAGGTTATCGTTGCATCCGCTCGAAGCCTCTGATTATTCAAGAACGTCGCGGTAGCACTGCATACTTATATCTGGGTCTAACTCTAGATAGTCTAGTCTAGATTCCAGATGCAGTGCGTAAAGACGTCAGCGAAATTCATTCCTAGCCAAACCCAAAATTAACGACTCTTCTAAAGGCTGCCGTACTTTTCAAGAATAGGTGTATCTACACTTGGTGTCGACTGGAGATATTCAAGTGGGGAGGCGGGGGGGGGGGGTCTAAAAGTGCGCTCCAGTGGAGTTTTATATCGTATTATCCTGATTACTGCTTTATAGAGAATTAATCTGAATTTTATACCAAAAAGGATTGCTTTTAAAACAAATAGGTGCACTTCAAATCGAGAAATTTTTTTGCTACCGAAGAAGACGAATTTTCCAAGCAGTAGTTGAATTTTAAACCAAAGAAATGAATTTTCAACTAAAATTACAAACTCTCAAATGGAATATTCATACTTTTAGTTCAAGCATGAATTTTCAATGAAAAACAATTTTAAAGAATATTTGAATTTTTAACCATGTAAATGAATTGTTAGTTGAAGTAAAGCATTTACAACGAAAAAATAACTTTTTAACTAAATTTTGTAATTTTCTACAATATAGAATTATTTTTAACCAAAAGAGATGATTTTTCAACAAAAACAGTTAAATTTTTAATCAAGGAGATGAAATTTTAATTAACATAATAAATCTTCAACTGAAATATTTAAATATATGGTTAAAAATAAAAATATCCACAAAAGAGTTAAATTCTTAACCAACGAAATCAATTTTTAACTAAAATTATTAATCTAACCGGAATAAATTTGGTTAATTTTCAACAGAGAAGATTAAGTTTCTACCGAAAAAATGAATTATCAAAAAACACAGGAATTTTCAAACAAATAGTTCAATTTTTAATTTAAAAAAATCACATTTTAGCTATACTGTTGAATTTTCTACAATATAGAATTATTTAAAAAAAAATTTTATTGCGAACCAAATAATTGAAGTTTGTATAAAAAGTAGTTGAAATTTCAGCCAATAGAGCCGATTTTTCAACAAAATAGTTAAATTTTTAAACAATGAGGTGAAATTAAAATTAAAATAATGAATCCTTAACTGAAATAGTTGAAGATTTGGTTAAAAATAAAATCGTCTACAAAATAGTTAAATTTTCAACCAAAAGCATGAATTTTTAACTAAAATTATAAATCTTAAACTGAAATAACTTTCATTAATTGCCAGCCGAAAAGATTAATTTTCTACCGAGAAAATTAATTATGAAAAAATAGGAATTTTGAACTAATTAGTTATATTTTCAGCCAACAAACACTTTTTTTAGCTATACTGTTGAATTTTCAACTAAAAACTAAAATTTGTAGCCAAAAATGGAATCGTTAAAATCTCTGTTATACAAAGTAATTTTTTTACTAAAAAATGCAAAAGACTTGAATTTTGAATTAAAAAAAAAAAACTTTTGGATAGAAAAAACGAAATTTCAACAATTCCACTAAATTCCACCCAAAAATAAAGTTTTAACTAAATACTAGAATTTTTAACTAAAATTTGGAATTTTCAATCACAAGCAACGATTTCTCAACAAAGAAGATTCAGTTTTTTGCTAGGAATTTATCTTTTTGTTGTTTACTTTTTGTTTTGTCAGGAACGAAGAAATTTTTGAGTTAAAAAATTAATTTTCGAACAAAAAAAAAGAAGAATTTTCAACAAAACTAATGAATCTTCAATTGGAATAATTATACTTTTAGTTGAAAAATTAATTAATTAATAACTAATTAATTTTTTGACTCAACGTATTTTTTTCTTTGTAGAAATTTAATCTTCTTGGTTAAAAGTTGATCCTTCATTGATCAAAACGCAAAAAATTAATATTTTTTATGAAGAATTTATAATTATAGTTAAAAATTCAACAATTTGTTATGGAGTAATCTTTTATGTTAAAAATTTTACTGTTTTGCTGAAAATTCGTCTTCTCGGTTGCAAAATTTATTAATTTGGTACAAAATTTAACTTTTTGTTTGAAAAATCCTATTTTTGGTTTGAAAATTAAACTTCGATATAGATGATTCGTCTTTTTGGCTTTAAAATTAAATAACTTTATTAAAAGTTCACGTATTTTATTCAAAATTTTTTATTTTTTGGTAGAAAATTAATCTTCCTGATCAAAAATTCATCTTTTTGGTTAAAAATTTAACAGTATTCTTAAATTTTTTTTTCGTGGTCAAAGTTATTTTTTTATCTGAAAATGTAACTTTTACATTTTTGGTTGAAACTTTATCGTCTATAATGAGTAGATTAAAAATTCAACTATTTGATAGAAAATTCATTTATTTTTTTTTAATAATCGTTTTTTTTAAAAGAAATTTATTCCTGTTTGTTGAAAGGTCAACTTTTTAATTTGAGAAGTCAACTATATTGTTAAAAATTTATCTTTCTTGATTACAAATTGTCCTTTTTTTTAAATTTATCTGTTTCGATTTAAAAGTCCACTGTTTTCTTTAACACTCGACTTTTTAGCTGGAAAACTTTACTCTTTTGTTGAAAAGTCATTGAACTTTCTTCTAAAAAATTTGTCTTTTCTTCTTAAAAATTCAAATATTTGATTGAAACTTAACCTTTTTTGTTTTAAAAATGGACGTTTTGATTAAAAATGTATCGTCTTTGTGTTGAAAATGCAACTATTTTGTTAACAATCTAATTATATTTGGAAAATGTAACTATCTCTTTAAACTCATCATTTTTGGTTGACTATGTTGTTGAAAATTTATCCATTTGGATTAAAAATTCATCTTTCATTGTAGAAAAGTCATCCTGCTTGGCTTGAAAATTTTACCATTTGTTTAAATCTTTAACTATTTTTTGAAAAGTTCGTCTTGTTTACTGGAAAATTCAAAATCCGTTACCATGGCAATAATAATCCGCGCAAGATAAAAAAAAATCCGAAAACTGGTAACGCAGTTTATGAATGGCCCAAAACTGGAAAAATTTTCCGTGTGGCAAGAAAGTGGCCTGGCGTCACCAGGCTTTCAAAAATATTACTCTGGTAGCGCCAGGCCCAATCAGGCCACGACTACACCACTGAATCCAACGCTATAAAAAATTAAGTTCTCAAACAAAAAAGTGTAGATAGAGCCTTTTTTTAAAAAGTACGGCAGTGTTGCTGTTCCGGGCGAAAAAAGGTCGACTTAGTATCTATCGATGAGGAGGAAGTGAGAACGAGGGGGAAAGTTCAAGGTTCTTCTTGGAGTGTAGATACGATTATGGACGAAGGGCCTCAACCGATACGTAATTATTGAGCCACCCGGGAGTAATTGTAGGTGAAGGAATCTTCAATTTTCGCTCACCTGTGGAATGCTCTCCGTGTTGTGCGAGCTCGCAGATACTAGTTTGCTATCAGAATCCGTCAATCTTTTAAAAACTGAAATTTATAAACGAGGAAGTACTGCTGTTTCCACCTGCAATTTTGATCCCGGTGCAAAACAGAAGAATCAATTCGATGATTGTATTTGAGAAAAAATGAACTAGTCGTCTTTATATTTCTGTCGAAAAAAACTTTTTAGAAAAGTTCATTATTAATAATAACACTCCTCGAATTCAGTAACCCAGTGGGCACAAAGTTTGGCGACGTCTTTACGACATCGTTACGACATCTTTACGACAACTTTACGACATCCTATGTCCATGTCGTTAAGGTGTCTTTACGATGTTCTAAATAAGTCGTATGATCTGACGATGTCTTTACGATATCGCAAAGACACCGAAACGACATGGACATAGGATGTCGTAAAGTTGTCCTAAAGATGTCGTAACGATGTCGTAATGACGTCGCCAAATTTTGTGTCCACTTGGAGGTACACCTGCTCCACATTAGGGGGGTGCTTCCACTGTACTTCCCAATGCAAAAAATGTGTCACCAGAGTTGAAAATGGCCGTGCGGCGGCGCTAGTAGTAACATTGTTCTACAAAATCAGACAGTACCATATGAAAAATGCATAAAAATTACAAAATAAATATGAAAAATCCTTTTAAATCATTTTTTCTTCATGTCGTATAGTCAGTTAGTAAATGAGACTTATGTACTTACGTATTATTTTCTTTAATATAGGAAAAAGCGGCATGATTGAAACAATAAAAAAAAAAAAAAAAAAATTACATGGATATTCAGAACTTTTAGAAAATAAATAACAAATACACAAATGAATTTTAAAAATGTCAAAATATATATTATTATCAAATTATAAAATTTTACAAATATCAAATAACGACAAAGTCTATCATTGACAAAAAATAAAATCTCGAATTTATTTATGAGCTATTAATATAATTATAAAGAAGTCTAAGAATTTAATTAATCGTTAATTAATAATTTATTAATTATTTTCGGCAAATTTTTTATCTCGTCAATCTTAAATTTCAGGAATAGAAATATTTAGGGGAATTTAATAATTCATTTATTTTATAATGCGGCAATTTTTTGTTGTTGCTAATTTATGATTTTGTTATTAATTTTTTCGTTAATTTGCGTTAGTCCCGGATATTTAAACACTTTAAATATAGTGATGAAGAACTATTTTTTTTATATTGCCGTTTTAAAATATAATGCTACAATATAATAAATATAATTATTATATCTATAGATGATAAACTTAGAATATGACAATGAAAGACCATTAACGAATATATTTTTAACTTTGACAACACTGAAATTAATCGAAAATTATTTTTCGAAGTGCTATAGTAAATTCATGTTGAAATTAAATTCTGAGAATTTCACGAAATATTATGAAAAATTCGAGTCCTTTTAAAAGATGTTCAGAACTTTGAGAAGTTGGGAAGGAATCAAGAAATATTTGATACATTTTCGAAAATATTTCCGAGTTTTCAAATATTTGTAATCTATTTAAAACGTCTTAAATCCCTGAAAATATTTTTAACTGACACGAATTTTTCTCGAAGTTTTCAAAAATCATTCCAAATTTTAAAAAATTTGTTTGTTTTTATTTTGCAATCTTACCAAATTGAAACATTTTGCTTTAAAATCTTCTAACTTATTTTTACGAATTTTAGGAAATCATTTGTTATGTTCAAAAACCTTTTTCAATTTTCACTTTTTATTCAAGTTCATTTTTCGAAATAAAAAATTATTTTAATTTTTCTTAGAAACCTGAAAAAATGTCTTTCATTTGCATCACAAGTTAAGACTTTTAATCGACACATCTTTAAAATCAAATAATTTTTAATTGCGAATCGTTACACGTTGCAAAATTTTTATTTATACATCCTTGAAATTGAAAAGTTTTCAATTGTAACTCTTCAAAATTATGATTAAAATTTACCATATAAATGTCTTTACTTTGTAATATTTAGAATGTAAAACCTGACTCTTAGTCTTTGAAATCATCAAAATTTAATCATTTGTATTTACGCATCTTTAAAATTCAAGAGTTTTTAATTGTAAATTTACAAAATTGTAAAAATTTTAGTTTTTAATTTAAGAGTATTAAATTTAGACAATTTAATATGAAAAATTATTCGTTTATTCGTTCGTTTATAAATCTGGAAAACAAAGAGATTTCAATGGTAAATATTCAAAATCAAAGAATTCTAAAGCAACAAAAGTTAAAATTACAGGAAATAAATAATGTTAATTTTCAAAATTGAACTGAGAAAAAACGTTCCAAATTATAAACGTTTAACATAAAAATCTTGAGAATTGAATAAATTGTAATTCAGTGTGTTATAAAATTTAACAATTTTTAATTCTAATTTGTAGCTCTTCAAAATTGGACACCTTTTAAATTGAAGATTTGATAAGTTTGAAAACATAAAATTAAAAACTCACTTTTTGGGTTGAAGATTCATAATATTAGTTTAAAATTCAACTGTTTCGAAAAATTCGTATTTTTGTGATTTTTAATTAAAATTTAATTACTTTAATTATTTGGTGGAAAATTCTTTTTTTTTAAGAAAATCATTGTTCTTTGTTGAAAATTAATCTACTTTGATTGAAAATTTAACTATTTTGTTGGAGAATCGTATTTTTTATGAAATACAATTGTGTTTTATTAAAAATTAAAATCTTTTCGTTTGAAACATCATCTATTATATTTTTATTAACAACTCATCTTTTTGGACGGAAAATTTATATATTTGTTTATAAAATGTTTATAAAATTTATATATTTTGCAGACAATTTCTTTTTTGGGATATAAAATAATTTTTTATTTCCAAATTTAACTATTTGAATGAAAATGAACTTTTTTGATGAAAATCTACATTTGCGGGTCCAAAATTCTAATATTATTTTTTAATTAAAATCTTTTTTTTGGTTGAAACATCAATTATCATATTTTTTATTGAAATTTTATTTTTTGGTTTGAAAATTAATTTATTAAGTTAAACAAGAACTTTTATACTCGCTTTTAATATTTTCGGATTATACACTGGAATCAAAATTACCTTTTTTGTTGAAGACTCATACTTGTGGGTTGAAAATTAAACTTTTTTGTATGGAAAATTCGTTTTTTTTTATTTTGAAAATTTAACAGTTTGGTAGAAAATTAATAAATATAAAAATTCAACTCTTCAATGAATTTTTGTTTAACTATTTATCTTTTTAGTTGAAAAATTGGAAAATAGTCTTTTTTGATTAAATTAAGGTATTTTTCAATTCAAATCTTTTTTTGGTTGAAACATCAACCATTATATTTTTTATTGAAATTTTATATTTTGCTCTGAAAATGTAACTATTAACTTAAACAAAGAACTTGTATGCTGACATTTAATATTTTCGGGTTATTTGTTTGCAAATTGATGTAATTTGTTAAAAATTCGTCTTGTTTAGGTTAAAAATAATTTTTTATCTGAAAATTGATCCACTGGAGGAAAAATGAACTTTTTTGCTGAAATATCATACTTGCGGGTTGAAAATTGAACTCTTTTGAATGAAAAATTCGTCTTTTTGTTTTGAAAATTTAACAGCTTGCTATAAAATTAATAAAAATAAAAATTCAACTTTTTAATGTATTTTTGTTTAAATATTAATTTTTTTAGTTTAAGAATTCAACTATTCCGTTGCAAACCCCAAGAATAAATTTGATCTTAAATAGGATAAAAATGGTGCAAAACGTTTATCTGACAAACGATAAAATTAATCTGACGAAACATAAAATTTATCTGACGCAAAATAAAATTAATCTGACGCAAATATTTATTTAAAAAATGTGATATGTCAAACGGCTTCCTCTGGGTTCACCGAAAAAATTTCCTCTATAAATTTTAAAATCCTCGCGATATTCATTTTTTAAATCTTCTAACATAATTTAAGTGATTTTAACCAAAAAATCATTCGCCTACACTCATAGAATGTATAGGCTACACTTTGGTTAGTTTATAGTGATTGTTTACAAATTTCAAAGTCTTCATCAAGCTCGACCGAAACTAAGGGTTTGTTCAAGAAAAGTAAAGGACTGATGTTGGTGAATGACTTTTTGGTCACAATCATTGAAATAAGGTGAAAGGGTTTAAGGTCACGTAACGGGTGTAACAGGTGATCAAGGCAGCCCTAAGATCAATAATAATTTTTCACTCACATCGAAAAATAAAAGTTAAAATAACGCGGAAATTTTTTTCGGGAAATGTCAATTAATATCAAACGGTTATTTGTGGCCTTGCAAAGATTTGGAGGAAGAAAAAAAGTTTATTTATGAAAATATTAATCAACGAAGGACGCATTTTGGCTTTACACTTTACAGCAGAATTTTGTCTTCTAACTTTCTCTGTCGGTAATCATGCACTCTGTATTGCCCACAGACCCGTAGAAGTTCGAAGCTGTCTACTCGCTGCGATAGTGCTGCTTTGACACAGCTGATACGTATGTCAGACCATTATTTGTGCATAATTTTTGTGAACTATTTTTATTGTTTTGCCCCATTTTGATATATATAAACCTCATAACTAGCCCATTAACAACAATGAAAATTGCTTGCAGGGTTGTGCAGCACGGTCGGTATTTCTGCAAAATAGTAAATAAAAAAAAAACTTTTTTAAATAATTCTAATTATTTAGGACCAGAGACACATTCCTTTATGCCTTCTATTTAGCGTGCCAAATTTTTCACACGATATTTCATTCCGCGTGGACGTAAGTTGGGAAAGAAAAGTACCGATCTAACTTCTACTTGTATTTTCTTAGAAATTTTTTTCTTCTTCAAAATTTTCATCGGAAAAAACAAAGACATGGACTTATTACCTCCTCTTTCATTTCCTGAACTTTCAGAGCGATATGTCATTTCGTTTAGACGTAAGTTAGGAAAGAAAAATTGTTTCATTTCTAATATTTTTACTTCTGGTAATGGCTCCACAGTGTCTCCTTCCTACTCTCGTTTATATGGCTATCTCCATCGATCTTTCCATCAGTAATAAATAAACAACTAAGATACGATTAATTATCAACTTTTTCTATTCTCTCATCTTTTATAGATAATATTGCATCCTGTTTTATCACTCTTTGCTAGAAGTAAAGTGAAAAAGAAAATAATACAATAAGTTTGATCTAATAGCTGAAATGAGTGGCGGGATTCACTAAAGTTCCTTTGATGCACCGAATAAAAAAACTAAAGCCCTGGACTCCTGGTGTAAAAATTAAGTATTTAAGATAATTAGCCGATACTTCTCCCCGTGTTTGCAACGGCGGCTCGTCCCGCGGCGATTTTATCTCTGTGGGTGCTCGGCTCGATTCCAGTGCCCAAACTTGATTTATTTAATGAATTCAGGGGCAACCGGCGAGGTTCTTATTTTCAGAGATCGCATATCTTAACGATATCATCGATAAGGAAGTGTAAAAATTCATAGAGTCGGATTTACGCCAGACCAGGTAAAAACGACACTCGCTACCTGGGACATGGTCTTCATTCTTTCTGGCTCGAAAAAGAGATGTTCGGTTTTAGGGTGTCGTTTCAAATGCGCCCATTATACCGTTTATCACTGGTCAGGATCTAATCTGCGGACCTTAAAAATGTGTCCGTTGGCGTTTATTTCGCAGGATTTTATACAAAAATGTGAAATTTGATATTTTTATGCTTTTATGTAGATTGAGAGGATTTTTGTTTCTTGCGGAAGTATAGTTTTTTTAGGGATGGAACTTTTCTACTTCGGTGGGCTCTTAAATTATTTTTTATGAAAGTATCATTTCTGTATTCTAATTCCCGTGTATGAATCTAATCAGTGATCCCGCCGGGTCCCAGCCGGATAGCCCCGCTTTAAGCCGGGCGCTGGTCGGGGAATCCGGCCGGGATCCGGCTAAAAACGTCACGGTAAACTGGTCGGATCCCGGCTTCAATACCGGCCACGTGGTGATTTAAGGTTAAGAAGGAAGAAAGTAAAAACTGTATATACAAGACTATATTTTAATTTAAAATCATAATTATTCGCGCACTAAGTGGGGAATTCAAACTAATTACTGAAATAAGGTTGATTTTAACTACGAGTCTCGATTTTATTTGCGAACTTCGAAGAGACGACGCGACATGTTACAGGTGCGAAACTGAAAATTACTGAGTGTCTATGCAGACGACAGACATAGCAGGCGCTACATATGGCGGTAAATTTGAAATTGTACAGGCTAAACATTGTCTGAATATAGAGAAGTTTATAAAATCATTTCTGTTGTTGCACATAGCAGAATGGATAAGACTTTAATTTAAAATGTTAAAATATTTAAAAAATTTAACGTTTTTTTAAAAAGAATTTAAAAAAGCTCATTTTTGTTTCACTGATCTAATAACTCTTCAAATTATAATTTTCAAATAATAATTCATCTAGCATCCATAATTAAGTCTTTGATAATATCACGGCTCTTAAAAAATATGTAATTTCTACAAAAACATTAACCTGACCAGTGCCCAGCCGGCTCCCGACCATGGGATATAACCAGGGTTGGCCCGGCCAGTAACCGGCCGGCCCCAGACTACGTGATTCGAGAAAAATGTAGCCCGGTTCCTGTCCATGAAACCCAGCCAGGGGTAGCCCGACCGGGTTCCGACCAGAAACCTTCTTGTATTAGGGCCAACCGGGGAAATTTCTACACGGGTTACAGGGCTCGGACTTACTTTAGAGATAAAAAGTAGTGGCAATTTTTGCATGATTTTGGAAAATATTAAATAACAGTGTCAGGAAGTTTTTTTATATAATACACTTATATATAAATCACGTGGACTTTGAATCAATTTGTCATTTTTTTGTTTTTAATTGACAAAATTATAGTTAAAAAACATTTAAAATTCTATTTTCTTAATGTAAATTTAGTTGATTGGAAATTCGAATTACTTCAATTTTATATTCGGTTTAATATGAATTTCATTTGTTTCCAAACTAGAATCTTTTCTATTTGAAGTCTTATTAATTTGGAAGAATTTATAATTTAAACTATTTTCGAAACAAAAAATATTGAAATTGAAAAGTTTTGTTATCAATGAAAATTAAAAGTAAATGCTTTTATTAACACTGTTTACATTTTAAGGCATTCGCATTCAAATACTGTTTGATTCGAAACCTTTTTTCACTAGTTTAATTTTAAACGTTTTTAATCTTGATCTTTTATTTGAAAATTATACGAAATAGTATGATTAAAATTCATCTGAATACTGTAATTTTTTATGAATCGAATTTGAATGTTTTCGACTTTCAAATTTTCAACCAATAAGTGTTATAATTTAAATTGTTTCAATTTTGAAAAACTTTTCTACGAAAACTTGAAAGTTTTTTGTTAAAAATGAAATTAATTTGATGGTTTTTCAATTATTATTATTATTCCTTTTAAAACTTCACTACCGAAAAGAAATTTAAAACTTATTTTCATAGGAAAGATTTTGCACAAAAATTGAAAAATTTTAAGTCTGATTTAATTTTTAATAAATTCCAAAACAGTAGAAAGTTTTTGATTTTTTTGTGGTTTATTTTAAGGATAAAGTTACTTAAAATATCCCTGACCTATCAAGAAAATAGTATTCTTTTGTCCTTCGATCGTGTCAAAGTCCGAATATAAACCAAAAAATGCGTATAACTGAATATTAACATTAATATAAAAAAACATTATTAATTTTTTTAAATACTTTTTTTTCGAGTATAAATTTTTATTGAATTTATTTATTTATTTAAAATAAATAAAAAAGTTTCATTGGGATCCCATCGGAATTTTTGATAAAGTTCCGCTGGCTGTAAGACAGATCAGAACTTAAGTGATAACTTTTTTAAAACACTTTTAAAAGTTCTAATAGGTTCAAAGGGGCTACAAAAGATAATTTTAAATTCTTTTTCGATTTTTTCTTAAATTTTTGCGAGCCCTGAATAAATAAATTTTTATGAATAAATTTTTATAAAAAAATAATGCCAAGATAGTATTAAGGCACCAAAAAAAGTTCAAAGTATGTCTCGTTTTAACAGGATTTAAAAAAAAAAAGTACTTAAAAAGACCAACTTAATTATTTGTTGCGAGCCCGAAATAATTTTTGGGACAAAAGTAATAAGAAATTTCAATTTTATTTTCGTTGAAATTTTTACAATTGGTAATGTGATTTTTGTCGCAAAAAAGTACTGCTGGAAAATTGGACTAAATTACCATAAAAAGATCAAGATATGTCCCCTTTTTTATAACAACAGAATAATAAAAATAAAATAATTCCGAAAAATGGAACTTTTTTACATGTTAAATTAAAAAATAATAAGTGGGAGTTTTTTGCTATTTTTAAATTGAAAAAATTCTGCTAAAAAAGTTTAGTAGGATTTTTCTGGTACTTTTGCCGAAAAAAAGTACTGCTAAAAAAATTCAGTGGGAATTTTCTAGGTATTTTACCACCACTTGTAAAAATTTGAAAAAAAAATAAATCGGAACTTTTCTACTAGTTTGGTTCCAAAAATTATTCAGGTGTTATCAAAATCAGGAAAACAGTTAAGTGGGACTTCTCCAGTCCCTTTGTCCTAAAAAGGGCCCGCTTAAAATAAAAATAAAAATTCAGTAGGACTTTCTCGATACTTTAATCCTACAAAAATTCCATCAGCAGTTGTAAAAATTTCAAAAAAATAAATAAATTTCAACTTTTCCAGTATTTTGTCCCAAAAATTATTTAGGGGGTATAAAAATCAGGTAAATAGTTAAATGGGACTTCTCTTTTACTTTTGTCCAAAAAGGGCCTTATTCACTTTAATTTCTTTCTAAAGAGTAAGCATTTTTTATCTCTTTTCCTTTCTTTCCATTTTTTTCTATTACTCTTCCGGGAAGTGCTGTTCAGGAGAGATAAAAATTCTTTTGAAAGTGCCCGAAGGCTTGGTGATATTTCGACGTTGTCGTGACAAAAGGCAGTGGGGGGTTGATTCTGAAGAAGTGGGTTGGTTTCTAGTTTAATTGGCTGCTGTTCTTATCGACTTCAGTATCACATAAATACTGTTAACTCCCACTCGACGATCTCAAGGGGTAGCAGACACAGATCTTAGAGAAAGATGCCCCTTATTGAGTGAAAAGAACAAAAGACTAGAGTAAAAGGTCCACTTAAAAAAAAAGAAAAACCTTAACTCGTAACCTCATTTCTTTATCTAGATTTAAATATTCAACTCTTTAAGAATTCTAAACATTTCAATAAAAAATATTCAAAAAGTGGAGGGGGGGGGGGGGATTTAACGATTTTTAAAAATATTTCTAACTACAATATTTCAATAAAACTTAAACTGATGTGGTTGGCGTTTTCTTTTTAATCGATGTACCACTTCTTCCCTCAGTTTAAACATGTGAGTATAAGTCGCTAGGAAAAGTTTTCGTAAAAATTATAAATAAATATTTGATTGATTTAATAGATACCAATCAAAATTTAATTATTTGGTTCAAAATTCAACAATTTTGTTAAAGATTCAACTGTTTTTGTTAGAAATTCATATTTCTGGCTTAAAAATCCAACAATTTGATTTGAAATTTGTTCACTTTTTGATTTCAAATTCACCGTTTTTTTGTAGAAATTTCATCTCTTTTGTTAAAAAGTCAACTGTTTAGTTAATTCAAAGTTAATCTGTTTTTGTTGAAAATTAACTTTTTTCTTTGAATATAAATTGTTTATAAATCAATTTATTTTTTGGAAAAATTTAAATATTTTCTTACAAATTTGTTTTTATTTTTTTGTTAAAAATTAATTTTTTAAATTGAAATTTCACCTATTCTAATTTTGGGTGGAAAAACTATTCTTTTATAATTGAAATTTAAGCTTTTAGGTTGGAAATTCCTGTTTGTTTTTTAAATTTCTGCTTTTGATTTAAAATAAATATATTTTTTAGTTGAGATATCAGCTATTACACTTTTCTTAATTTATCTTTTTAGGTTTAAAGCTAAACTCCTTGGTTAAATGTTAAACTTATTTAATACAAACTAATTTTTTACGTTTAAAATTAATGTTTGTTGTAAAAAATTGAGCTAGCTTCTTTTTAGAGAACACTCTTTGATTTTTTTAACGAAATAGTTAAGTTTTCTTTTTAGAACATTAATTTTTAACAGGAAATACTTTTCTACAAAATAGTTGAATTTTTCACAAAGTTATTGAATTTTTAAGCCAAAATGACGATTTTTTCTAAAAAAGTTAAAATTTTTAATAAAATAGTTAAATTTTCAACAAATTAGTTCAACTTACAAACAAAGAGATTAATTTTTAACGACGACAATTATAAATCTTTGGGAAAAAAAATCTTTAAGAAAGAACTTCACTTCTAACTTCTTACATTTTTTTAACGATTTATAATTTTAGTTGAAAATTAATCTCTGTCTGAAAATTGACTTTTTTCGTTAGCAACACTTATTTTGTTAAGAATTAATTTCTTTAGCTGAAAGTTGAATTATTTATTTAGAAATTAATTTTTTTATAGAAATGCCCACTCTTTTGAAGAAAAGTAGGTTTTTTTTTCATTTAAAACATATTTTTTTGGATGAAAATTGAACGATTCGATTTTTGCTTGAAAATTTAACTTTTTTAATTAAATTTTTTTAATGTTTGGTTGAAAATATATGCACTTTGTTAAAAACTAAAATTCGATTCAATAAAAATCTGTTTAAAAATATAAAGAAATTTCCACAAATTAATTTAATTTTTAAATAAAGAGTTTAAGTTTCAATTAAAACCATCAATCTTCTACCATAAAAAATTAATGGCTTGGGCTTAAAACTGAACCAGCTTTTCGAAAACTTGTTTTTTTTTGTTTGTTAAAAATTGATTTCCTTAACTGAAAATTTCACTATTTGGTTAAAAATTAAAGTGCATCTTAAAAAATTACACTGTTTTGTAAAAAAGTAGTTTTTTCATTGAAATTAAATTATTTTCATGAAAAATTTGAACGATTCCATTTTTGTTAACATTGATCCTTTTTAGTTGAAGATTTATCATTTTAGTTAAAAATTAATTTCTTTCGATACAAATTAAACTATTTTGTTGTTGTAAAAAATTCAACTGTGTGGTTCAAAATTAAACTAGTTTCTTCAAAACTATTGTGATTAGTTTTAAAATGGAAAAATTAAATTTTCTTTTAAAAATTTCGTCTGAAAAAACTTTTCTATCAAATAGTTCATTTTAGAACAAATTGTTGAATTTTTAAGCCAATAATACAAATTTTCTACAGATCAGTTAAATTTTCGAACAAATAGTTAAATTTACATTATTTTAGTTAAAAATTTAACTCTTTAGTTGAAAACTGAGATTTTTTAAAAATTCAACATTTTTGTGAAATTTGTTTTATTTATTAACAGAAAAATATTCCTTTTTTTTGAAAATGTTTTGCTTTCAGCTTGAGAGCAATTGTTTGAGAATTTAGAAATAAAAATCGCTATGTAAAAAATACTGATTTTAGACCAGTAGCTAAAAACAATTACCATCAAATTATTATTTAATCAAGTTAAAGTTAAATTATTTTGTTCGCTTGTGAGAAACAGAAAAAATTTTCAAAACCACCTACCCCTCTAAATCGTTTTAGGATATTTTTGGATGACCCCTAAATAAATTAACAAAAACAAAACGTATCCGGCAATAATTATGGTAGATATAAGGGGGGGGGGGGGGGGGGGGGGGGGGGGGGGGTTGTAGAAACTTACGGATTTCGCAAACAAATCTTTACGTGATTTATGCACGGCCCCTTAGGATTAAGATTATTAAATTTTTGGGTAAAATTTTGTAGGTATGCATAAAGGTATCCACAAGGATGTCTTCCTCATGATCTTATACATATTCATAAGGAATGTTAAGGACATCGTAAAATGTGATATGTAGTGAAACTTGAATGAAAGCCTGAATGTAAATTCAGCTTCAATGAACATAAAGAATACTGCGTAAATCCCTAGAGAGAAATATTGCTTAAAGGCAAAAATATTGCTGATTGGCTATAAAATCGATTAAAGTCTCGTATGTAACTCCCAATATTAAATAAATTTAATAAAGTGGGACTGACGAATGATGCGAATTAAGTTAAATAATAATTATTATAATGAAGCCAATTAATAATAAATCCTAATAAGCGAAAGTAAAATATTTTCAAGTTTCCAAGCTCCCCATGAAACCGAAGAAAGGAATGGTGGCTCGAAGCAATAAATCGGTTGTGGTGTGCATTACTAACTAAACGAGCTTACTTGCTCGCTTACTTGAGGCAACAAACTGGAAGCACTCTTCCAGCTCTAACTTTCTTTTCTGAATCAGATTTTTTATAGTACAGAGTCATTAAATTATTTCGCATTTTTTAAATAAAGCTTCTTTTAAGGCGGGAATTATTTGAAAAAAAAACGACTGAATGTACGAATGGAAGTCTGTTTCTCTCTTACAATTTTATTTTCTACTATAGTCTATACCTGCTCTCTTTAATCGCGGCTCCCTTTATATGCGACGATTCACAATGAATTTCTGTTAGACTTCTCTTCGGCATCCCCACTACTGCCACTCTAATCGAGAACCCCACTCTATCTATCTAAGGTATCGCCACTACTCCATCCACTCCGCAAGCTCTTTTGCATTCATGCGCGTCCTCAATTGCGCTGGTGCTATATATTACATAATATAATGCCAGGCGCACGTAAAGTTTCACTTCTGCTATGTGGCCCCACTGTCGCACAATTTTTTTTTTACAATCGGCTCGGAATATGTATATGGCTGTGCAAATTTATTATAAATAATTTTTTTTCAGTTTCTAGACTAATTAGATTAAAAGATATTCCTGAATATATTAACACCATCGATTGGTTATATAATGATCCAGCATCCTTAATTTTATTTTCAATTTGTCTCTAAAATTCATGAATTTGAATAATAATTCAAATTTTAATTTTATCTTTTTTTATTTCAAATTCAGTGAATGTTCAGGTGAAATTATTGTGGATATTATTAAATTTAATTTAAAGAGCTTCATTTTTAAATTTTTCAAGTAAAAGTATTGCGATTTCAACAAGAAAAATGAAATTTTAAACAAATTGTTGAATTTTTAACTGAAAAAATTAATTTTGTGTCGAAAAGACGATTTTTAAACAAAATAAATTTATTTTTAAGGAAAAATTTGAATTTGTAAATAAAAAAAGATCAGTTTTCAACCGAAAATATAATCACTTAATTTTCAGTAAAAAAATAATATCCCATACAAAAGTTTCAATTGAAACTATTAATCTTTAACTAGAATAGATCAATTTTAAACCAAAAAGATGAAGTTTTTTCAAGATCAGTTTTTAGATAAAAACGTAACAATTAAATTTTTGGTTGAAAAAATTAAAAAAAAAAAAGGTTTGTTTTCAACTAAATTAATGAATTTTCAACTAAAACGATGCATTTTCCACTAGGAGGGATGAATTTTGAAACACAAATATTCATTTTCAAACAAAAAGATTAATTTTCTGCAAATAAATACAATTTTTCAACAAAATATATACATTTTCAACGAAATTGTTGAATTTTGAACTGAAAAAAAAACAAATTTTATTTTAATTTAAAAGCTAATGAACTTGAAAAAGTTGATATTTAAAAAATATAATATAGATATTTAAGTTACAAAAGATTATGTAAAAATGAAATAGTTGAATTTTCAGTTAAAAAGAAAAGATTTTCAACTGAAAAAAGGAGTTTTAACAAATTAGTTGCATTTTCAATCACATAGTGGAATTTTCAATTAAACAAGATAAATTATCAAGTAAAAATTGATTAAAATTGATTAAAAATTGATGAACTTGAAAAAATGTATAGTTTGAAAATATAATATAGAAATTTAAATAAAAAAGATAAATTTTTAATCTAAAATGGAACTGTTATATTTTTAATAAAAAAAAGATCATTTAAAACCAACACAAGGGAAATTCAATGAAATAATTAATTTTTTAAAGGAAATAATGAATTTTCAACTAAAAATAATGGAAGAATTATCTATTCAGTCATCAAAGTTAATTTCTAACAACTAAAAAAGAAGACGTTTTTTCAAAAAAAATCGGTAAATTCTCACGCATTTTTTAACAAGAAGAAAAGTATTCTATAAGAAAGGACAAATTTTTGACAAAATACATGAAGTTTCACCCCAATAGTTGAATTTGGAACTAAAAAAGATAAATTTTTATCCAAAAATGGAATAGTCTATTTTTCAGAAAAAACAAAATTTAACCAAAAAAAAGAGAGTTTTAATAAAATAGTTGAATCTTCAACAAAAACAAAGTGAAGTTTCAACCAAAAAGATGAATTTGCAACCACAAAGTGGAATTTTCGATTAAAAAATAAATTTTCCAGCAAAAAAATTAATTAAAAAAAAAAGGTTAATTATCAACCAAAAAAATAATTTTTCAACTAAAAATATTAATTGATAACTAAATAGAAAAACTTTCAACGAAAAGATACGAAAATTCCATAAAATTCTTGAAATTTCAACCAAATTTTTAAACTGAAAAAAGATCAATTTCGGACCAAAAATGGAATAGTTGAATTTTCTGTTAATTAATTATCAACAAAGAAAATTAATATGTACCGAATTATTCGACGTCACAACTTGAAATACATAATAATTACTAATTAAATCAGTATATTTTTACGAGTAATTCTCGTCGTTACAACATAATTCAAGTCGCTGACGGGAGCACAAACATTATGATGGGTGGGACTTACCGCGCGCAGACAATTATACACGAGCGCGAGCGGTCGGTGGCTGCGTCCAAAAGGTCTCCTTTTTTCTTCTCTTTTCAGTCTTTGGTGACTAGTGGGCTTTGGAATGGCCACTAAATAATCCGAAAAAGAGAATCAACCCTTCTCTTTTTCGTCGCCGTAACTTTAACCCTTTCAAGGTGGTTCTCAAATTTTCGGCAAAAGTATTGTCTTTACACAGAGTACTTTATTCGTACTGATAAACAAATTTTATAATTTTAAATTTGGTTTCCTAAGTCCCTCCTCTCTAAATCCGATCTTAATTATAAATGCGATTTTAAAACTGCAAGTCATTCTGGTCGCTACAACATAATTCAAGTCGCTGACGCGAGCACAAATATTATGATGGGTGGGACTTACCGCGCGCGGACAATAATACACGAGCGCGAGCGGTGGCTGCATCCAAACGGTCCCACTATTTTCTTTAATTTTTTTTTCAGGTTTAGCCAGCCCCGTGGCACTCTGAAATGAAAGTAACGGAAATGTTGACCATGACCGTGGGTTGCGCTGGCTGTACTCTTAGGCCGAAAATTACTCAAATGATAATGAGTAAAATATGCAATTAAACTGTTTTTAACGCAAATTATTAGTAAGATAAATTTTCAATAATATCAATAAAATAATATATCAAAAACATTATCAAAAAATTTGACAGCTGTTTAAGTTTAGTTTAATTGCGAAAGATCGCAATCGTTTTTTTTCAGTTTGAAAATAATTTAAAACAAGTGTTGCACTATAAGAAAAATCTTTAATTTCAGCGAGATATATAGAGTAAAAATGTTATCGATTTTTTAACGCAAATTATTGGTAACATGCATTGTTAATTGATAGTAATTAAATAATTGATTAAAGTTGTGAACAAATTTAAAAACATTTTTATGATTCCAATTCTTTTTAAAGATCGCAATATTTTTTGTTCACTCTGAAAATAATTGACAAAAAATTGATGAACTATAAGCAAAATTTCAACAATGTAATGAGTAAAAATATACAATTGAACGATTTTTTTAGCACAGATTATTGTAAACATGAATTTCAATGATATTAATCAAATAATTCATTAAAGTTCTTATAAAAAAATTTGTTTAAAAATTTAATTTGCTACAATTGTTTTTAAGATTGCAATCTTTCTTGTTCACTTTGCAAATAATATTAACAATGAAGTGTTGCACTATAAAAAAAAAAATTTAATTAAACGAGAGCTAATAAGTAAAATATGCAACTAAACTGCTTTTTAAAACGAAAATTATTGCAATTAAGCATTTTTTAACGCAAATTATTAGCAACATGAATTTTCAATTTATATTTATAAAATAATTAATAAAACTTGCTATGAAAAAATTTGCAGAAATGTTTTATTCGTTTCAATTTTTTTTACGATCGCAATCTTTTTTGTTCACTTTGAGAATAATTAATAAATATGTTGTACACTATAAAAAAGTTTAAATTTAAACGAGAGATAATGAGTAAAATATGCAATTAAACTATTTTTCAAATGCAAATTATTGGTAACATGAATTTTCAATAATATTCACGAAAGAATTTTTAAAGATATCATCAAAAACTTAAGGAACAATATTGTTTTTAAAGGTATGGTTCGAAAATACAGTTGTTTATTCTACAACTTTTTAAATATTTATTTAGTCTATAAATCCTATGCTTTATAATTTTGTCTTTTCTAGATAATAATAATTTTTAATCATTTTTATAATTTAGTTCAATTAAGTGTGAGTTTTAAATTTCAATAATGATTATAAATGTAAATAACATTAAAATTTACCATTTAAAATGGCGGCGGTTTTTCTGAAAATACTAGAAGTAGATTTTTTCAAAAAACCTACTTTTATATATTTTGCCAATTTTTTAAATTAATTTTTACTCTAATGAGAAAAATACCTTGTGAGTTTTTTTCGGGCTAAATAATTTTTGTGGCCAGGAGAATTTTTTTCATAATTGGGTCAAAAGTTATATGAATTTTTAAAAAATTGAGTATTTTGAAAAATAAAGGCAAAAATTTAAATATGCATAACTTCGTAAGCATTTTTTTTTCACAAAACGCAAAAATACGTATCGCCTAATTTCCTCTAAAAAACAACATATTTCGTCCTTAATATGCTACAAAATATTTTTTGGAGTAAATATATTTAAAAAACGTATTTTAACAATTAAATTAAATTAAATTTGTATTTTTTAGATTCTCATCCTAATGAGAAGGTATTGGTTTTATGCGAAATTTCACTTTGTCGGTTTTCATAAAATCTCCACGTTTTGATATCCCCTAAAAATTATTTTTACGAAGGTGTTTGTCTGTCTATAGTCTAAACTCCGTAGTCTGTATTCTGTAGATAAGATAACTTCCGAAAAATTGATCAGATGGGATTCTGCTTTGGCACACTTTTCTAAGGCCTTGAAAGAAAGAACGAGTTCGTAAACCAGCGATTTTGGATGAAAATTCAAAAAGTTATAGCATTTTCAAAATTTTTGAAACCACATTTTTTCAAGATTTAAAAATTCTATGTACGGTTACTGATAGTACTCAGAAACTCAAACAACCTATCTCAATCACTTTTTTCTATAAAAAGGAACTTATCAGAGTCAGATCATTTTCAAAATCCAAAAAAAAAAAAACTAAGATGAAAATTTTAAGCCAAATAACGCATGGTATGAAAAAAAGTCATGAGAAATTGAAAGCCTTACAAGATTATCATAACAACTTTTTTAATTTGGTCGAAAAATTGAAAATTCCAAATTTTATTGTACGAAAAATAATGAAAAATTCCATTTTTTGGTAATACTATGCAAGATACGAAAAAAATGAATTAGCTAAAATTTCGCGCCCTGGAATTATATACACATTTGCTATGAATCAATTTTCGATATGACGCGTGGTTTTTGTTTTTAGTCTTAAAAAACAATAAAAATAAAAAAATAAAAAAATTTTGGGCTAACGACACGAGCTACAAAAAAATGAGACAAAACTTTTTTATCCAAAAAGAGCTACAAATTTTTAATAATTATTTTTTACGGGATGCGCAGTTTTTGTTTTATGCGTAAAAACAATACAAATAAAACAGTTAATTTTTTGAGAAACGACACAAGCTATGAAAAAAATGAATAGACAAAAGTTACGCTTTCAAAAAATACCCAAAACTCATTGAAATTTTTCATGAATAATTTTTGATAGGACACGTAGTTTTTTGCTTTAGTCGTATAAAATAACATTCAAAATAAAAGAATTATTTTTTTTTTAATTGACAGAAGGTGCGAACTAAAATTAACAGGCAGCTTAGAATAAAATTTAAAGTAAAATAACAAAAATAAAATTTCAATAATCATGATAAATACAATTTGTGCTTTATTTTTCTATAACAGACAGAATATATTATATTTAATATAAAAGTGTTGAGTATAATGTAGAAAAGTTGACATTTTGGACGAGACAGCTTTAACAAAAGAGAGTTCACAATCATAAAATTACAGTTGTCGATCAGTTGACCTTTGATTTTAAAAGGTCTGTGTACGAATGTGGGAAAATGACATCGACCGATCGCAGAGTGCGAGAGTCATCAGTCGCGTGCCGTATGTGCGCTCTAACACTCGCGCTAAGCTCTTTTTAAAAGAGAGTTCACAATTGGAAAATTACACTGGTGGATGTTTTGAGTCTTAATTTTAAAAGGTTTTCGCAAGAATGTGTGAAAATATAAAGACCGAGCACTAATCGCGAGAACCAACAGTCGCGCGACCCCAGGCGCACTTAAACTGGCGAGCTGCGCGCGCAGCGCGGATGCGCCCGCGTGACGAGCAGATTTTTTTACCATGCGTTTGAATAATTGTCGGCCTGAAAGTGCTGCTAGCGCCGCCACTCGGCCGTGGTCAAATCTCATGTCACATTTATTCTACAGGTCTTTACAGGAGAAACACCTCCCTGATCTTAGGACCTTAGGTGACTAGTGGGCGTTCGAATGGCCACTAAATAATCCGAAAAAGAGAAGCAAGCCTTCTCTTTTTCGTCGCCGTAAGTCCGTAACTTTAACCCTTTCAAGGTGGTTCTCAAATTTTCGGCAAATGTACTGTCTGTACACCGAGCGTAACATGCACCATGCACCCGAGAACTATTCCTCGACTGTATACGAATCAGTCAGACACCGAGGATCGACGAGATATCCAGGGACAATATATCTCAGGGGCGTCTCGCGCGCGATGTATGGAAATGCGAGTCGGAACGACGCGACGCGGGTGGTGCGTTTATTTGCATGGCAATGACACATGATAAGAATAAGTGTTTGCTTGCTTGCTTCTTTAGTGTGTACTTGTATTCCGCGCACGCTTCCTAGATTTATAGGTATTCCCGCGAAAAAGGGAACACACATTTTGGCTTGATGTAGTTTGTCATAATTTATCCATTTTTCTAAAGAAGTTCAGAATAAAAGGAGAGAATGTCTTTGGATTTGGTCAAAGTAATTGTTCGCGTGAATAGATATAATTTATTCCGCTCAATGGGCATTGGCCATCTCTTTTATTCGCTATTTGGGATTAGGAACATTTAAGAAGCGTTCAAGAAGATGCGGGATTCATATCCTATCCAATAAAATTGGTGGAATATTCTCGAAAATTTGTGACTTATTGTTATTGAATGCATGATTGGTTGCTCAGAGGCAAAAGAATGTAAGAAGTTTTGCTGATAAGGGGGGAGGGATCCTTCATTTTTGTACGTCATTTTTGAAAAGTCGCAAATAAAATAAATAACTGAAAGTAATTGCATATAAATTTAATATAAATTTAACTTTACGCGCCAAAGAAACCTGATGAGAGAAAAACCAATCGAGCTAAAAACAACTTTTTTTACAGTCAGGAAAATTCTGATTGTCAGGGAGAAGTCAGGGATTTCACAAACATAAAAATCTTTTTAAAGTCAGGGAATTACTTTAACTTTAAGTAATTTGCAAGAAGAAAATCTTTTTTTGAAATTTAATTTGATGAATAAAAAGGGAGAATGTAAAACTGGGCAGGGACAAATTAGAGATTTTTTGCTGTGAATCTGATAATGTTGGTCTTGAAAAATTCATTGCAATCTTTTATAAATAAAAATGGCATTTTTTTAAAATTTATCTTTTTAATTTAAGAAGTGCTTCTATTTTAATCAAAACAATTTTATTTTTCTTGGATAAGTATGCAAATGTTTGTTTAAAAATACAACAATTTTGTTAAAGTCGTCCCCATTGATAGAAAATTCAAATGTTTTGTTAAAAATGCGTCTTTGTGGGTTGAAATTTCAACTATTTTCACAGAAAATTTACTTACTGAAAAAGATTTATATATGGTTATTAAAAATCCAACCAACAGAAATCTTTCATGAATTGTATATAACTCCAAATATTGTTTTCTTATTGGTCTTCTTAATTTGAAAATTGGTATATTTTAGTAGAAATTGCATATTTCTTGGATAAAAATGCAAAAATTTCGTTGGAAATTCAACAATTTGGTTAAATTGTATTTTCAAGTTGAAAATTCAACGTTTTTTTTAAGTTCACATTTTGGGTTGAAAAATTAACCATTTTCGTGTAAAACTGATTTTTTGTTTAAAATACAAATTTTGGTGGTGAAAAGTTAATTGAAATCATTTTTGGATAAAAGTTCAACTATTTTTTGAAAAATTGCCTTTTTTAATTCAAGAATTCATCTATTTTAGTCAAATAAAATCATGCTTTTTGGTTTAAAATTCAAACTTTTTTATTGAAAATTCCACCAGTTCGTAAAAAATGCACTTTTTTAAATTTGGATTTTACTAAACAAAAGTTAACTAAAATATTTTTTGAACGAAAATTCGACTTTTATTAATTTATCTATTTAATGGAAAAATGTATCTACTTTAGTTAAAATTGCAGCTTTCTTGGAAAAAAATGGAAATTTTTGATCGAGAATTTGTCTTTTCGATTCCTTTTTTATTTAAAAATTCGTCTGTTTTAGTAGAAATTTCGTCCTTCTTGAATAAAAATGTAACTTTTTGATTTAAAATTATTTTGAAGATTTTAGGATGATAAAATTTTTTCTAAAGATTTCAGGGAAAATTTAAAGTACTATTTTTTATTTGTTGAAAAATTAATTTAATTTTAAACAACTTTCCAAAATTTTGAAAAGATGACCATATTGAACAAATAATTTATATTTTTCAACAGAATTTTAAAAGCTTTCAAGAGAATAAAATATCTTTCTCAATATTGCTCGTCAAATTAAAAAAAAATTTCAAAATCGCCCGAAAAGAATCTGGTTAATTTGAAAGTAATTTATATTTTTTTTTTTTTTGAGAATTTTTCCGTAATCGTGGGAAAAATTGGAATCATTTTAACAGATAATTAGTTTTTATTTATGTTTTCAAAAATTTAGATATTTTAGATTTTTATTTATGTTTTCAAAAATTTTTTTAAAAAATTAAAAAAACAAAAACAAAATGTAGATTTTTGAAAATTTCGAAATAAAATTTGGAAGTTATTTCAAGATTTTGAAAGGTTGAATGCAATAAAAAAACGTTCCTAATCTCCCTAGGAATAGTCAGAGATTCTTTATTTTAAAACATTATTTTTAAAGAATATTTAAAATAATTATAAAACATTATCAATAATTTTAAAAATTGTAAAAAACGAACACGGAAGATTTTAAAACAATTTTAGGAATAATTCCAGCTAGTTTAAAAGAGATTTAGGAATTATTTGAATTTTTTTATATACATTTTGGAATTATCAAAAATCTTCAAAAATATTTATGAATTTGCTCGAGGAACCTAGGAAAATGATATTTTTATCAACTTAAAGTAAATAAACAAACAAATTAAAAAAATGATTTGACTAAAAATATTGTTTTGATTGCAGACTCATAAATTAATTATTAATCTATGATTGAAATATTAACTATAAAATTTTTCAGTTATCTTTTTTATTAAAAAATTCAAATTTCTGTTGAAATTTTGATTTCATTTCTGAAATCTTTTTAAATATGCTTAAATTTTCTCAAGAATCTTAAGAAAATTCGTTTTTTATATCTTTCAAAATAAATAAAGAGATAAATCTGAAAAAAGATAGTTATTCGATAACCAAGTAGCCCCTTTCTTAGCTGTAAAAAAAGAAAAGTACCAAATTATGAAAAATTTCAGAAGTTAATAATTTATATTATTATAAACAAATTATATAAACAAATGCCTTAATTTTTTTACAGAAAAAGTCTTTCTTTGCGAAAATTACTTCAAGTTGTTATAAAAGTTGTATACATTGATTAATATTATATTTTTTCCTATGCAAAATATTATAGTTTATTTATAACAATATGAATGGTTAATCGATAGCATTTTTTAGTACTAGGCAAAATTTTACTAACGTATTGCAGTAATTTCAGGTGATCAAGATTGTTTCCGTATAAAAAATTCACACTTAGAACAATTATTTATCAAATTTGTGATTTTCATGTTTGATAGAGAAACATATTTAAAAATATTTTAAAAAAACTTTATTTAAAAATTTATTTAATCGATTCTAGAATAATTTTTTTCAAGTTAAAAAATCATTTTTAAATTATGACCTGTGGACTGATTTGTCCAAAAGATTTTATTTTTATACTATTTTCTCCCAATTAAATAATATTTTAAAGACTAATCTTGTGAAATAAAACGGATTTTTTTATATGAAGAATTGAGAAATAAGATTTAAAACTCAACTAGCAAAAAATTATTTTACTGCTTTTCCCATACTAATAAATTCGCCCTTCAAGGCACTATCTATTCCTTCAAGAGGAAATTAATTAGGGTCAATAGAAAAATTTCAATAGATCTTCAATTTAGGCCAAATAATCTTCATAACGCTTCTCTGCTTTTTCGTATGCAATAAATAAAATCGAAAGTTACTCTTTAATAAAAAAAGGTCGTATCTATTAGGGTGAGTTATAAATAAAATATTATCATATGCGACGAGGAACGAAGAAAATAGCCTCAGGACCAAAAAATCGATTTTCCGGTTTTCAATTATTCTGAATAATGAAAATGTCCCCCATTAAAGAAGAAATCCCTATTTTACTGTTTTTTTCCATTTTGATTTGATTTTTCTCATGAACTCAGTTTGAGTCCTAAGGCTGGTTTCTTCATTCCATGTTACATATTAAAATCCTAAAAAAGTATAATCAATATGCAAAAACGTATTATTTATAAAAAAAACATCCGAGCCCTCCAAACTTATTCTTTTTTCCCGCGTAGTGGCGATTTCGAATTCAGGAATTTTTTTATTTTATTTGTATTTAATCAAATTAATTGATGGATAGAAATGTTCGTTTACATAATAAGAAAGAAATACAACTGAACTCTGAACTTCAGTATTCAGTTTTGATTGACCTTAATTAGTTTTCATTTGAATGAAACGAGAATTGTATTGATTGAAGCACAAAGTCGTAAAAATGATGAGAATAAATGTCTTTGCATTTGTTTCTCCTCGATTTTTTGTTCTAGTTTCTGAATTGAAAATTTCTGGGTCTTGATTTAGTTTCTAAAAGTCGAAACAATAAAATTAATAACGGAATTTAATACAAACTAGTTTCAACTAGTCAAAACGCTAAGTACGGGTAGATTTATGGAAACTAGTTTTGACCGGTTAAGACCGTTTTGAAAATAAATCAAAATTAAGACAATAAAACAATAAAATTTTGGTTGTAAGAATTTCAAATTTATTTATTTCATCCAAAAAAGTTCATTTTTGTAATATAAAAATATAAATTTGTGTACCATAAAATATAAATTTTTGTTCCAATAATACGAATTTTCAACAAAAGAGTTGCATTTCCAATAAAATAATTAATTTTTCAGTTAAAAAGTTAAAATAAAAAAAAAGAATAATTTAAATAAAATATTTAATTTTTAACAACAGAGTTGAATTTTCAAAAAAAGAATTAAATTTTCAACAAAAGTTAAATTGTGAACAGAAGATAAATTGTCAGTCTAATTTCAAATAAAAAAATCAATCTTTCTAGAAGCAGTTGAATTTTCAACCCAAAAATATAAATTTTTAACCTACAGCTGAGTTTTTGACTAAAAAAGAGGAAATTTCAAACAAAGAGTTTTTACCAAAAAGGACGAATTTTCAACTGAAAAGGATCAATTTTTAACCAAAAATGAAAAATTAAATTCTCACTTTAAAAATTTAATTTTAAAGCAAACAAATTTTTTTAACAATATAGCTAAATTTTCAAACAAAGTAAAATTGTAGATCAGAATTTTTTTTTGTCACCAAAAGAAATAAAATCTAATTTTCAACCAAACACAAAAAGAAACGAGTTTTCAACCAAAGAGACGAATTTTTAACTAAAATTATGAATCTTAAACAAAAAATTTTTTTTTAAGAAAGTTATTCAACCTCTAAACCCATTTTAACCAAAAAGCTGCATTTTTATCCAAAAACATTAAATTTCTACAAAAACAGATAAATTAAAAAAGAAGTTGAATTATCAACCCAGAAAGATTTAAATTGAATTTTCAACAAAAAGTTAGTTTTTTACAAAAATTGTAGAATTTACAACACAAAAAGCACTTTAAAGGAAAACTGTTGAATTTTCAAAAAAAAATCAATATTGTCGAATTTCCACTGAAATAATAAAATTTTAACTAAAAATATGATCATCAGGAGGAAACTAATTTTTAACTAAAAATTGAAAATATCAGTCTTCAGTGAATCTTCCAGTAAAAAGATAAATTTGGCGTAAAACAAATAAATTGAAAAACAAAAAATGTAAAGCTTTAAATTAAAAAATGAATTTTTTCTAAAAAAAGGGGATTTCAAACTAAGAGGATTAGTTTTTTTTCTTATCAAAAACGACGAATTTTTAACTACAAATAGTCGAATTTCAAACAAAAATGGAATACTTACGTCCATACCTGAAAAAAATTAATTTTATACTAAAGAAAACCAACTAAAAATATTTGAATTTTTAGTCAAAGAGATCATTTTTAATAAAAATTATGAAACTTGAACAAAAAAATAATTTTTTATATGCGTGGTTCAACGTTCAACCTAGTTTTTCAACTTTCCACTAGAAAGGAGGAATTTTTAATAAAAAATATGTTAATTTTAAATAAAAACAGTTAAATTCAAACAATAAAGGTATCAATTGAATTTTTAATAACAAAATCTGAATTTTTAACCATAATTTCTAATACTATATAATAAAAATTTTGTGGTGGCCAATAATTTTCTGGTGACCAAAGATTGTACCTGTTACCCTACTTTATCAAAATTTACACATTGTTTATTTGTTCCTATAATACATCCGCAACAAATTTTATGTTTCATTAAAATAAAATTTCTTTTTTAAATAATTTTTAGATAAATTTAAAATTCTAAATGTAATTTGAAAATAGTAAAAGAACTTTAGGAAGCCACTAGACTCTGTTTTTATTCATTTGGGACATTTTAAAATTATCTGCTTTCCCAAATACCCAAATTCCTCAACTCGATATTCATCTCACAATATTTATTCACCCCGGGCATAATTAAGTTAACGAAGTCGGCTTTTTTCTAGGGCCACACGCGATGCAATTCCTCCCGATTTCTGTCCCTTGTTGCCTAAATCGCGTAAACAATTCCTGAAGATGAAAGGGTAGAAGCGCGGAATCCTGGGACAGAATTCTCCCCGGGGAAATTCTTCGGCTTGTGAACAAGACCACGTAATTGGGTCGGGAATGCCTCCTTCCCATTTGTAGGCATTGCTGAACAATGTTGAAAATTTGTTACTTGCTTCTCGTTGTTCCACGATTTTTAGAAATTTTTATTTATCAAATTGTATAATTATTTATTCGATTATATTGATTTTAAATAATGTGAAACAGCCCTTTAGTTTTATTTTAGGAATCATCCTAAAATATTGCATTTTTAAACAAATTGTTTATTTTTAAACCAGAAAAATTCATTTTCAGCTGAGAAATATAATTTTTCAACAAACAGTTGAATGTTTTACTAAATCTTATCAATTTTAACAACTAAATGGTAAACCTTCAACTAGAATATTCAAAGTTTCAGTCAAACAAATTAATTTTTAATAAAAAACGAATTTTCAACAGAATAGGTAAATTTTCCATCAGAGAAAAATAAAATTTCACCAATAAAATAAATTTCGATAAAGTGGTTGAATTCTCAACTTAAAACAAGAAATTCTGAACAAAAAATGTAATAGTTGATATTAAAAAAAAAAAAATTAAAAAAGAATATGAACCAGTTGAACCTCAAAAGAGATTCAGCATTATAGTAGCATTTTTTTAACCAGGAAAGATTTTATAGTCAAGAAAGGCGAAAAATGTCAACTTTCTCCCAGAAAATCTTCGAATTTTCAATTAATTTTCAACATTAAAAAGATTTTTAACAGAATACTTCAACTTTCAACCAAAATTAATAGTTAAATAAATGTTGAGAGAGTAGTTGATATTTCAATAAAAATGACGAATTTTAAATCAAATAGTGGCATTTATGACCAAAAAATGAATAAACTTTCGAGCAAAAAAGGTAAATTTGTAATTAAGAAAGATTTTCCAGTTAAGAAGCCACATAAATACCAAGCAAATTGTTGCATTTTCAAAATGGAAAGATGAATCTTCTGAAAAATGTTCAACCCCAAAGTATGGATTTTAACGAAAGACCTAATTTTTTTTACCAAAAAGTTTAGTTTTTTTTACCAAGCAAGATTAATTATAAGCAAAGTAAATGAATTTTTAACTAAAAAAACAATTCAAAAACTATTTTCATACAAATTATTAAATTTTTAACAAAATCATAAAAATTGTAATCAAGAAAGATGATTTCTTGACCAGAAATGTAACAGTAAACTTTTCAACGAAAAAAATTCTTTTTTAACCAAAAATAATTTGATTTTTTTATAATATAAACTGTTTGATTTCGGACAAAAGGCTTCTAAATCTTTACTACTAAATAATTTTTTTGACTGAAAATTTAAATAATACAATTGCGGTGGGGCTTTATCTTTTTTAGTTGTAAATTCACGTCTTTTTTTTTAATTTGTATTTTTTGGTAAAAAAATTCATCTTTTCACCTATTTTGATGAAAAATGTATCTATACTGCGGAAAATTTTTTTTTAGATTAAAAATTCATATTTTTAACTGCAAATTTAATCATTCAATTTTTCTTTAAAGTTGAAAATTTCACTTTTTGGATGAAAAATGAACTATTTTGTTGACAATTCGTTGTTTTTTTATGAAAAATTAATTTTTTTAATTGAAAATTTAACTTTTCCATTTTTGATTGAATATATAACTTTTTTGTTTGAAAATTAATGTTTTTGGTTGATAATTCAGTTTTTTTAAATTAATGCACTTTGACATTTTAGGGTTAAAAATTCAACTAATTTGGTAGATAATAGAACTATTTAAATCAGAATTAACTTTTCTTGTTGACATTTTTTTGTATTTTCTTAAAAACTCGTCTTTTGGTTGAAAATTCAACTTTCTCGTTAATAATTTGAATTATTTTGTTGAAAAATCTTTGTTTATTGGTTGATAATTATTTTGAACTGAAAAGAAAACTATTTTGGTTAAAAATTCATAATTTTGTTGAAAAGTCTTTCTTTTTTTAGTTGAAAATTAATTTTTCAACTCAAAATTTAACTATTCTGTTTTCAGTATAACATTTATTTTGTTAAGTTAAAAATTCAACTTCTTCATTGAAAATTCGTCTTTTTTGGTAGAAAATCAATTTTCTTTGTTGAATGTTCAACTATTTTGTAAAAGGTTTATCTGTTTTAACGAATTGATGTTCTTTTGTCAAATAGAATATTTAATGAATTACGGATGTTAAATTTTGTTGAATTATTTATCCAATAGATTTTTAGAGAACCAAAAAAAAATTTACTTTGGCCGGGATTTCAACTGGGGACGTCCCTATTTATGAGCTGCGCGGTAATCCCGGTAGCCCTGGTTCAAATCCGGGACGAGGCAGATTTTTTCTTATTTTCCCAAAGAATGATTAGACCAGCAGATCGACAAAATTTAATATCGGAGATTAGTTCAGCTATGTTATAAAAAATCAAACAATTTCGTTAAAAATTAATCCTTTTTGGCTAAGAATTTGCGTAAGTCTAGTTCAGAAGAAGTAATCAAGTGGAAAAATGTTTGCTTTGTAATTTATTTTTATATAGATAAGTATTTTAAATGTTTGTTTTTCAGTTAATTTGCTTCTGTAATAGTGTTGTCAAAATTTAGGAGTTTTCAGTTTTGTTATTTACAATGTTTTTATAATTATAACTTTCATTGTAGAAAATTTTCTAATCCAGGAACCAGGAATTTTTAAATTTGTAAACTTTATAAACATATTTTTAAAAATTTTAAATTTATTTATTGCTTTTAAAAGTGTTTTTTTTTGTTTAAATATATTTGTTGCCTTATTTAAATTTTTTGTTTCTTATTTGTAAACTTATTTTCGTAGATTTTTTGTCAGAATAATTTTTATTTATCAAACATCAATGAGTAAACAGATTAAATTTCATGAAAGAGTGTCATCACCTAACATAAAAAAAAATATTTTGCATTTTAAACCGATTTTACGTGCACCGAGTTATTGTAAGCAATTATTTATAACAGGTCATAGATTGGCCTCGAGATTGGCGCAAGAAGACTTCATATAAAATACAATATTATTGTTCAGAAATTCGTATTTAATATAAGACACTGATCGACTCGAATAGGGTTGCCAGATGGAGCTTTGACCAATTCATCCAAACTTAGAAAATAAATCGCCCAAACTTGAATAATAAATCACCCAATACATGTGCACCAAACTCTCGGTTTCTGTCCCTCCGGTTCTGGTCTTCCTAGAACTGTTGGCCTTAGCAGTTTCTTAGCTCGCGGGGCGAGATAGGGTATTCGTCCAAGGTGAGAAAACACCAGAAACGTACTGAAAAGGCGCAGTGCACGGGTACTCGCGCATATTGCGCAATATTATGTAATCTAATTGAAAACGGTTCAGCGCAAATTCTTAAGAATAGAGAGGGAAATATGTTTAATAAACGAATCCTCTTATTCATAACCTCCTTTCAGAATTTTTATTTTGCCTAAATATCGAAAAGCCGAATAGGAAGGGCAAATTTTTTCACAGATAAACCTTCCTCAAGCCATGAGGAACGTCGGTGCCAAGTTTCAGAGGCGCCCCTAATGTGATTTAGGAGAAAACTGGATTCAAAGGATTTTTACATGAACCTTTAAAACTCGAGTGTTTGTCCCGTTGGCGTGGGGCACCGGGAGTTAAAAAAAAAATTTTTAAATCGAGCCGCTTAGCCCCAATTGACGGTAAATCACGTCTCGATGAAATGTACGAGGGGTCTAACTTTTCGGTTGGAATCGGTACTACCAGCACCTATGCTTGTTTCAAATTCAAAGTTCGGTCCCGTAGACAAGCCGTCTCGTTAAAAATTGGGTATAAATCTCGATATCGTATGCGAATATTTATGGTTATTAAATTCCCAAGAACGCCTACCTGTCTTCTAAAATATACATAGGCCTGGGTTTTATACACCCAAGAGAGAGGGAGAGGACTAGTGTCGCAATTAATTCCCTAATTCGATTAGAGGCGTCTCTCTTCTCGTGGCACCCGAAACAAATTGCCAAATTGCCGGTGGTGTTAAGAGATCGTAAATCTTTCTATTTCGTTCTCCACTCGTTTCTGGTTTCTCGGGCGCGGTTTCTTGTTCCGAAGACTCTTTTCGTTAATTTCGGCATTCGCCTCAAGATTTATTTCCGTCCTGCTTTGCGACTGTGTATGCTTTGACAGAGACGTAAAAATAATGTCCGTCCAGTCGCGGAAAGACTTATGTAGTAAGCATGATAAATTTTTCGGAAAATAAACCGAGAAAAATTAATCCTAAAGCTTAGTCCTTACTTTGGGAGACTAAGTTTGAAGAAAACAAGAAGCAGTTGCTGATAATTTATTTTATCATTTTCATACTTGTACTTGATGCTAATTTTGACTGAACTCAGAATTCAAAGTCCAAAATGCTGGCACTCCTAACAGGGCAAATAGGGGGATTTTTCAAGAAAATAGGGGAAATAATTCTTTTTTATAAAATTAATGCAGGGGTAGACCACGCTACAGTGGATAGTGAGCCTAACGTAGCTAATGATTAATTAAATGCACAAATGTACCTCAAACAATTATAGTTTTAATTAATTAACACGTATAATCACCTAGCTATTAATTAAAGCAAATAATTTTTAAACATTTTTTTTTAAATAAAAATTTTATTTTATTAATTAAATTTAAAATAAAATTTTTTTTTAACTCTAGCGTTGTCTCCCCTATATAGGTACAATATTGAACTCAATATGAAACACTTCATATTTTAAGTCAAAGTATATATTGGATTTTCAACAAAATAGTTGAATTTTCACCCTAAAACATAATTTTAGACCAAACAGTTGCAGTTTAGTTTTCAACCAAGAACTTTTCTACCTGCCTTTTTGAGAAAATAAATGAATTTCCAAACAATAATTAAATTTGCTACAAAATAGTTTCATTATTAACAAAGAAAAACATATTAAAAAATCAGTTGTATTAAGAATAAAATAGTTAAACTTTCAAACAAAAGGGTCGAATTTTTAATAAAATAATTGAATTTTTAACTAAGTAGTCAAATTATCAATTTAAAACATAAAATTAACAACGAAGGCTAAATAGTTGAATTTTCGAATAAAAAAGATGTTTTTTTACCAAATAGTTTGATTTTTAAATGAGAAAGATAAATTTTGAACCAAAAGTGAAATAGATAAATTTTCAGTAACAAAAATTAATTCAAACAATTGTGCATACTTTTTTTTTAACAAGAAAGTTAATTGTGAATTGCTGCAAAGCAACAAACGTAATAGTTGATACTAAAAAAAATATATCTTAATTCGAAATCGTAACCATTTAAAATTATCTAAAAAGACGAATTTTCAAAATCCTCAGTCAAAACCTATTTATTTTCAACCAATAATTTTTCGTTTTAAGAAAAAAAATTTGAATTCTAGCCAATAGAGATGAATTTTTAAGCTTGAAAGACAAATTTTCAACCTGAAAATATAGATTCTAAAAAAAAGAAGTTAACTTTCAACAAAAGAGTTCGATTTTCTACTAAGAAGCTGCATTTTTTCACTAAAATAGTAGGATTTTCAAACAAAAATACGAGTTTTCAGCAAAACAATTGAATTCTTATCCAAAAAGACAAATCTAAAAAATGATGGAATTAAAAAAAAATGTTATTCATCCAAATAGTTTAATTTTCAAATCAAAACTATCAATTGTCAATAAAAAATTAAATAGTTAAATTTTCAGTTTAAAATGTTAATTTTCAATAAAAAATAAATTATAAAAAAATTAATTTTTTTACTAATAAAATTAATTTGAAACAAATTAGTTTACCTTTCAACGGAGATCATTAATGGCAAATCAAGTAGATTAATTTTCTACCAAAAATAGACAAATTTTCAACAAAATACATATACTTTCTGCTAAAAATTGAATAATTTAATTTTCATTTTAAAAACATTATTTTCAAAAAAAAGGCGAAATTAAAAAGAAAAGAAGAATTTTCCACAAAATAGTTAAATCTTCAACCAATAAAATGAATGTTGAACAATAGAATTCAACTTATCCAAGCAATGGAATTATCAACGAAAATAAGATGAATTCTAAAAAAAATTAATAGTTGAATTTTTAACTAAAAGTGATCAATTTTTAAACAATAATGGAAATTTTGAATTTTTAGTTCAAAAGTTAATTTTCAACAACAAAAACACGAATGTTCAAAACAAAATAATAACAATAATAATTCTTACAACATAGTTCAATCTTTAACAAATAAAATAAATTTTGAGCAATAGAGTTCAATTCTGGTTGAAAGCGCAATAGTTAAATTTTGTAACGAAAAATCATTAATTTCCAGTGAAACATGGAAAAGTGAATTTTTCAATTAGTAAAATAAATGTTCAGCAAAAAAAAAAGAATTTTTGTCAAAAGATTAAGATCGTTAGCAATTAAATTAATTTTTATCAAAGTTATTCAACTTTTGACGAAGAACTTGAATTTTTTGTTAAAAAGGTGACTTTGCAACAAAATATCTAATTTCAACCGAACCAGATGGATTTTTGACAAACAAAAAATAATTTTAAAGATGTTTTCTTAACATAATATTCGAATTAAAAACAAATAATTAAACTTTCAATTAAATAGTAGCATGTTTAGTCCGAAATATTACATATTTTTTTACTGAAAATATTTCGCGTAACTACAATTTTCAATTTAAATAATCTTTGAATATAGTTTTTTTATTACAAAATATTTTTTAACGATTTATGTCACAGCCAAAATTTATGGTTTAACTGGGAAGTAGAAAAATTGTCGAAATTGTTTCCCCGAAAAATAAACCATCAATTATAAAATAGCAATCATTTTTAAAAAATTAGTAAGAAACTGCATTAAGAAAAAATTCAAGTTTAAAGAACATTGTTAAAATAAATGGTTTTTGCCAAGTATATAAATGTTTTCATAAAATATCATTTTTTTTTTTAAATGAAATAATCAGTAATATTAATCTTATTCTTAAAATAATAAAAAGAACTACTTTTTGTAGAGAAAAAAGGCGAAGTATCTGGAAAGTGAAAGGAGTAATTAGTTTTTAAAACGGGGAAAAGAGGGGAAGTGGGTAAAATAGGGGAAGAGGGGGGAGAGTTTGAAGTCTGGCAACTGTTTGATTATTTCTTTAGGTGGAATTCAAGGGCTGGTGCTGATTCGTGATGGAATCTGAAAGCCTTTTATGTTTGAACAAACGACTCAATGTCCCTCTTATAATAGTGCAATCGTAGGATCATGCCAGACTTAGCATTCATGTTCAAAAGACGATAAATTGCCTAACGAAGGACAGAAGGCTCATGAACAGGAATTCCTAGTGCAAATCAAAATTGTAGTCATTCCTTTCTATTTTCAGATCATCCATATCTGGCTATTTTGAGCCACGATGGAAATTACTGAAACAGTTACATTTTCAAAAATGTAATTAAAATTGTATCAAGCTAATTGGCTTTTTGACAAACAGAATTTATTGCCAAAAAGTAGAATTTATAACAAACAAAGATGCATATTCAACTAGGAAGATTAATTTTCTACCAAAAAGGACGATTCCACAAAATAAACAAAATTGCGAAATTTTATTTTCATAGCCTAAATCCAAACCAAGAAAGATGCATTTTATACCAGAAAAGATGAATTTTTAACAAACCAGTTACATTTTTTACCAAAAAAGATAACTTTAATAAAACAGTTAAATTTTTAACAATGTAATTAAACTTTTACCAAACTAGTGGAATTTTTTCCAAACAGTAAAATACATTGCCAAACAGTAGAATTTATTTCCAAAAATTAAAATTTATTGCCAAAAAGTAAAATTTATAAGAAACAAAGATGAATATTCAACCAAAATGATTAATTTTCTAAAAAAGGACGATTTCACATAATACACCAAAATTTGCAATCAAATAATTGAATTTTGAACTAAAAAAGATAACTTTATAACCAAACATGGAATAGTTTTTCAGTTCAAAAAACTAATTTAATTTTTTTTTAAAACGCAATGTTAACTAGATGAACTTAACAAAAAAGAAGAATTTTTGACAAAATAGTTCAGTTTTCTAGCAAAAAATTGGAATGTTTTAGAAAATAGTTTACTCTTAAACCATTGAAGAAGAATTTTCACCAAGAAATTTAATCTTCAATCAAGAAAAGATGAATTTTCAACAAAATAGTTGAATTTTCGACCAAAAATATTACTTAAAAAAAAGAGTTAAATTTTCAAAAATATAATTAAACTATTAACAAACTAGTTGCATTTTTGCCATACAGTAGAATTTGTAAGCAACAAAAATGCATTTTCATCCAAAAATATCAGATTTTCCATCAAGAAAAGCTCACATCAAATTAATAGTTGAATTTTAAACTTAAAACTACCAATTTTCAAACAAAAATTAAATTTTGAGTTTAAAAATTAATTTTTATTTAAAAAAATGGTTTTTCAACAAAATAGTTGATTTTTCAACCAAATTTTTTTTTGAAACCAAGAAGATTCATTTTCCACAAAAAAGTCAGTTTGTTGACAAAATACATGAATACTGAACCAAATAGTTGAATTTTCAAACTAAAAACGATCAATTTTCTGTTAAAAATGGAATTATTACATTTTTATTTAAAAAATTATTTTTCAACAAAAAATATCACTTTAGAACAAAATTGTTAATTTTTCTAGCTAAAAAGTTCATTGCTTTAGAAAATACTTGATTTTCAAATCGCTAAATAAGAATTTTCATCAAGAAACTTTATTTTCAATCAAGAAAGATGCATTTTCAAGAAAACCGTTGGATTTTCGAGGAAACAAGATTACTTGAATACAAGAGGTAAATTTTCAATAATGTAATTAAGCTTTTAAAAACTATTTGAATTTTTTGTCAAACAGTGTAATTTATAAAGAAAAATTAGTTAAAAAAAAGACCAATTGAAAAACAGAGTTCAATTTTCCAACACAAAAAATAGTTGGATTTTTAACAAAATAGTTGGATTTTTTACCGAAAAGAATTTTCAATCCAAAGACAAATTTTTAACAATTAACAAAACAGTTGAATTTTCGACCAAAAATAGATGACTGACAAAATAAGTAAATTTTTTAACAAACTTACATGAATATTTAAAAAAAGTAGAATATTTAACTGAAAATATGTTTTCAACACAAAATGGAACAGTTAAATTTTACAATAATAAAAATTAAATCTCGGCTAAAATTATAAATCTTCAAACAACAAAATTAATTTTTTTAAAGTAGTTAAACTTTTAACCAAGTGGTTGAAAAAAGAGTTGAATTTTAAATGCCAAAGAGATGAAATTTCTACAAAACCGTAAAATTTTCAACCCAAAAATTATAATTTTTTCATAAATAAATTAATTTTTCGTCCAATATTTGAACTTTCTCTCAAAATAACTCAATTTTTGTCCCAAAAGAACGAATTTTCAAAACAAAAAAGGTGAATTTTTAACCCTATATTATCAATTTTTAACAAAAAAGTTAATTTTCCACCAAAAAGATGAGTTCTTAACAAAATGATTGAATCTAAAACCAAATAATTAAAATTTTTACTAAATAATCCTTTTACAGTTGTAGTAAAAGTTTTAATAAACAGTTGACGTGTTAATCGAATAAGAAGAATCTTCATCAAGAAAGTTAATTTTCAATCAAGAAAGATGAACTTATAACGACATAGTTGAATTTTCAACCAAAAAAAGATAACTTTTAGCCCGGGAAGTTTAATTTTCGACCAAAAGAATAATTTTTAGCCAAGACAGATGAATTTTCAACCAAGGAAAATGACTTTTCTGTGATAAATATTCAACTAAGATGATAAATCTTAAAACAAAAGAATTCTCAGCAAATTTATTTTGGTTCTTGCGCTTCGCGCTCGGTCTTTGTAATTCCTCGACATTTATGCATAGACCTTTTAAAATTAAAGGTCAAAGCATCGACAACTGGAATTTGGGGATTGTGAATTCTCTTTCGTTAAAACTCCTTCGGCTTCAACGAACAAATTCTCACCACGTATCTTGTCCTTCGCTCATAACTTTGTCAATTTGACTTTAAGAAAATTGTAGATATAATTTAGACAAAAAATTTTGTTAAATAAAATATTATTGTTTTATAAGAAATTTCCAGATCTTATTTGGTTGAAAAACTTTAGCTCTTTCTTGGGTGAGCAACTTCTGTGTTTATTTTTTTTTATAGCTTGTGTCGTTTGTCCAGGAATTAAAATTTTTAATTTCATTTCTTTACGATTGAATCAATAACTACACATTTGGTGGAATCCGTGCAATTCATTTTTCACAAAAAAGTAAATTTTCAACAAAAAATGCAAAATTTTAATTTTCACTCAATGAGACATTCTATTTATCAAGTGGTCAAAGAAATAAATTTTCTTTATTTTCTCGATTTCTCTGTTCTCTAGTAGATCAGAAAATACAGGAAAAAACCTTGTTTTTACCACCTTAACAAAATCAGGAATGGCTATTTTACGATATCGTATAATATGTACATTGACATCTAATTAGTATAGGGAGGAAACTGGTTTCATTTTACGAGTTGTTCTTGCAGATTATTGGAATTCGAATCGAACCCTCGAGTACATGTTAACATCTTTCGACTGCTTTCACCAATGGAATCCAGTTCTTGTAATAAAAATTAAAAAAAAAACAAAAAAGATTATTTAACTGGCACCTTAGCCAACGAATTCGTTTGTACTTTTATCCTCAAAAAAGTGTTGTATTATACTGACACAATAGAAGAATTAATTTTCTATAAAGATGTCAACAATGTTCATAAAAATAAAAAAGTATGGGTTCATTACAATTTTATGGGGAATTCAGCGGTTAACTTTATTGCCAATTCAATTAAAATGTAAAGTGAAACAAATTGAGAGCCGATAGTTGTTGAAATCTGAATTGATTTAAATCTGCGAATCAGCAAACCAATTAATTAAGTACAATCAATATTCTCGATTTAAAGCAATAAAATATTACACTTTATTCTAATTAATCAATTACAAATAAATAAATTTGTAATAACTGTTAAACACTTTTTTTATTACAGATAAAAAATGTGGAAAAATGTATGAAAATAAAAGTTTTGACTTTTAGAAGACGATTCTTATCGCTCTTCAATATCTTGCGTCCTTGCGGAAATTTCTTCAACGAGTTTACAAAATGTGAGCCTTAATATTCTTTTAGATAAGAAAAACATATTTCTGCATTAACGTAACCGCTAATTGAAAATGTGACTTGTTTATTAAAAAATTATACAGTCGTAAAATTTACTTACAAAGTTTACAAAGTGTTTTGAAACATAAAATGGGTTCCGTCTTTCGAAATATGTTTTGCTCAAATTTTTTTTTTAATTTTAAGATTTTGCAAATTTAAAAATATTTTAAAGATTTCATAACATTTTTCAATTTTCAAATAACATTTCTATTTTTACGAGATTTCAAAGGTTTTAACAAATTTCAAGCGTCTTTAAAAAATTTCAACTGATTTCAGGGATTTCAAAGGGTTTTCTGGGTTTGAAAGCTTTTAGAGTATTTTACCAAGTTTCAGGCAATTTTCAAGATTTTAAGATATTTTAAGAGATTTTAAGAAATTTTAAGAATTTTCATCTGATTTTTGAGGATTTAATTTTTTTAAACATTTTTAAAGAAATTTGAAGTGATTTCCTAAGGTCAATTCAACTATTTGGATAAAAATGTTTGCTTTTGTTGAAAGTTAAAATTTTTTTCTGAAAGTTGAATTACGTTCTTAAAACTTAATTTTCTGAATAAAAATTTAACATTTTAGTTGAAAATTAGTTTTTTTCTGTTAAAAACTAATTGTTTAAAAATGAACTTTTTGTTGAAAAATCAACTTTTTTGTTAAAATCCCTTGAGTCTCCTGAAATTTTATTTTGTTTAACTTATTTCCAAAAATTTTCTAAAACTCTCGTAAAATTCTATAAAATCTGATGATTTTACGAGATTTTTAGAAAAATTTTGGAAATAAGTTAAACAAAATAAAAGTTCAGGAGACTCAACGGATTTTAACAAAAAAGTTGATTTTTCAACAAAAAAGTTCATTTTTAACCAATTAGTTTTTAACAGAAAAAAAATAATTTTCAACTAAAATGATAAGTTTTTATTCAGAAAATTAAGTTTTAAGAACGTAGTTCAACTTTCAGGAAAAAAATTTAATTTACAACAAAAGCAAACATTTTTATCAAATTATTTGAATTTTCAATCAAGAAAATTAATTTTCTACCAGAAAAGACGAACTTTTAACAAAATACATCAATTTTAAAAAAAATGGTTGCATTTTCAAACTGAAAAAATCTTTCTTTTTTTTTATTAAAAAATTTACACACTAGTTAAATTTCCATTTAAGATAATTAATTTTAAAAAATTAAGTTTGCAAAAAAAAAATGTCCACAGAAAAGTTTAATTTTATACCAAAAGTTGAAGTTTCAAGCCAAACAGAAAACCAAGAAAATAATTTTCTACCAGAAAAAATGAACTTTCAAGAAAAATCAGCAGTTCTTAACAAAATGATTGAATTTCTAAACTAAAAAATATTATTTTTTATCCAAAATATGCATACTAGTTACATTTTCATGAAAATTAATTTAATACATTAATTTTCAGCTTAAAGAAAAACGAATTTCCTACAAAACAGTTAAACTTGCAGCAAAAATTTCATTTGTAACCAATAAAAAAAGCATAAATTTTTAACCAAATAGTTTAATTTTTAACCAGGAACATTAATTTTCTACCAGAAAACACGAACATTTAACAAAATACATAAATTTTTAACAAAATGGTGGAAATTTTAAACCGAGAAAGATTTTTTTATTAACAAATGGACATACTAGTTAAATTTCCATTTAAGATGATTCATTAAAAAAAAAAAAATAAATCTCAATAGAAAATATTTCTATATAACAATTTAATTCTATACCAAATAGTTGAAGTTTCCAGCCAAACAGAAACCCAAGAAAATAATTTTCTACTAGAAAAGAAGAAATTTAAAAAAAACTCATAAATTGTTAACAAAATAATTGTATTTCTATACTCAAAAATATTATTTTTTATCCAAAATATGGATACTAGTTACATTTTTATTCAAGACAATTAATTTAGTAAATTAATTTTCAGTTAAAAAAAAAAGAATTTTCTAAAAAGCAGTTAAATTTTCGCAAAAAAGTTCAATTGTAACCATTTAAAAAAAGCATAAATTTGTTATCACATAGTTTAATTTTCAACCAGGAACATTAATTTTTACCAGAAAAGACGAACTGTTAACAAAATCCTTACATTTTTAACAAAAGGGTTGAATTTTCAAACTAAGAAAGATCATATTTTTTATTAAAAATATCTATGCTAGTTAAATTTCTATTTAAAACAAATTAATTTCAATAAATTAATTTTTAATTTTAAAAAACAACGAATATTCTACAGAATAGTTTAATTGTATACTAAATAGTTACATTTTGAACCAAAAAGTTAATTTTCAACAAATCAATTGAATCTTTAACAAAATAGTTAGAATTTCTGTTGAAAAAATTAAAATTTGAGAAAAACAAAGTAATCTTCAATTAAATTTATGAATATCCAACCAAAAATTCAACTTTCAAGAAAATATTTCAACTTTCAGCGAAGATGTTGGCTTCCAACAAAAAATATAACAGTCGATATTTAAAAAAAAGATTTAATTTAAAATAGAAAACAGTCAGGTTTAACAAAAAAAGAATTTTCAACAAAATAATAGATTTCTGAACTAAAACAGATTATTTTGAACAAAATCAAACAGTTGCATTTTTTCAAAAAGGCAAAATTCCTATAAAAATAAAGAATTTTCAATGAAAAAATATTTTAAAATCAATAATTTAATAGCTGATTATAAATAAATAGGAATTTTGATCATTTATGGACTAAAAAATCAAATCACAAATAAACATTGAAGTTTATTTTGAGTTCTATAAAAGCTATTGGGTAAGAATACCAGAAATTTTTCTTTAAAAATAAAAATACATTTTTAAATTCAAACTACACATAAGTTTAATAATTAAAATCTAATGGCACTATTATGACTTTTTCATTTGTTTTATTATTTTTTCATTTCACTTGGCCAACTTTGATTTTACAATTTCAGTCACGCATTTAATCTCATGAGAGAACAAGTTTAAAAAAATAATTATAATTTAATTTTACTTGGTCAAGTTTTTGCATCGTAGATTTTTTTTGGGTGGGTTTTAAAAGTCTCAAATGAGTCCGAAGCTTGTAAAGAGGTATCTCAGACCAAGTAGGATTTATAATAATTACTGACAGATAACCATTTTTAAAATGAAATTAAAAGTTTCGCTAGAGGAAAATTAAAGGACAGCAGCAAGGGGTAATTGAAAACAACGTGCTTGATGTGAAAAGTGAAAAATCAGTTGAACGTGCTTAACAACCCTATTTCGAGTGCAGTCATGCGACTCTATACTTTCTGCGTGCCTACGTGCACTCCTGCAATCCTGGGCGTAAGTGCCACCATACGTAACTTCTCCAATGGGAAAGTGAAAAAGTGAGATTCTTCCTCTCTCTTATGTTCAACCGAGGAAAAATAAATCTGCTCCCCCCTCCCTCCCCCATATCTGACGTAATTTTCGCCGACCTAATTTTTTTCGTGAATTGAATTATTACTGTTTCTTATTAATTAATAAAGTAGTCCGACTTTTAAACAAGGAATGGAATTTACAAACAAGAAAGATGATATATCAAAAATAAATGTAATAGTTGATATTTGAACCTAAAGAGAAAATTTTTATTTTAAAGAAAAAGCAGTTAAATTAAACAAAACAAAATTAAATTACTAAAAAAAGAGATGAATTTTCATATTAAAAATGCGAACTTTCAACTAGAGTTGCACTTGAACCAAGATAGAATTTTCATTCAAGAAAGACTACTAATTTTATTTTTAAAATTTTGAATTTTATGGCCCCAAAAGACGATATTTATAAAGAAACAGTTGAATTTTCAAAGAAATAATTACGTTTTCAACTTAACAGATGAATTTCCAACCAAGAAGATTAATTTTTTACTAAAAAGAAGCTTTCATAACAGTTTTATTTTTCAATAAATTTCATTAATTTTGAACTCAATAGTTGAGTTTTGAATAAAGAGAAATCAATAATTTGCCAAAAATAGAATATTTAAATTCTCTATTGAAAAAATAATCATTTTGCAAAAATATATGATTTTCTACAAAACAGTTGAATTTTCTACAAAAAATAAAAGTTTCAACCAGTTAAATTTTCAAACAACTTTTTAAAGTTTCACTTGAAAAATTTAATTTTTAATAAATAAACAACTAATTTTTATGAAAGTGGGTCATTTCCCAACCAAAAAGATGCGTTTTCAAATAAAATCATGAATCTTCAACCAAAAAATTTAAATTTTAATTATAAAATATTGAATTTATCCAACTAAGGAGAATGTTCAATAAAATACACGGATCCTCAACCAAAACAGAATAAATTTCAATCAAGTTGCATTTCCATAAACAATTGATTTTATTTATAAAAAGTAGAATTTTTCACCAACCTATTTAATTTTGAAATGTCTAGTTAAAATTTCAACCAAGATGATTAGTTTTCTACCAATAAATACGAATTTTTAACAAAAATACATCATTTTCAACCATGTTGTTAAATTTTTAACTGAAAATGATAAATTCTAAAACCAAAAATGTAAATTTTCATTTTAAAAAAGTAATTTTAAAATACCCAGTTGCATTTTTAACCCAAAATTATTAAAATTTCTACAAAAAAATATAAATTTTTGTACTGAAAGGACAAATGTTTTATCAAATAGTTGAATGTTTAACGAAAACAAATTTTTTGGCCAAGATAAACTTTTAAATAACAAGTATGACTTTTGAATAAAATTGCTGAATTTTTAACAAAATAATTAAATTTTGAACCAAACAATACATTTTTTAACACAAAAAAGTGAATTCTTATTCTGAAATTTGAAAGTAGACTTTTAACGTAAAGGAAAGAAACTTTCAATTTGAATTTTGAACAAAAACAAATTGTTTGGTCAAGACAAATTTTTAACTAAAAAATATGACTTTTGAACTAAATTGTTGAATTATTCACAAAATAATTATTTTTTTAACCAAATAATACCATTTTAAAAAAAGCATTCTCAATGTGAAATTTAAAACTAGGCTTTTTAACCCTGCGATAAATAGGAATTTTTTTCATTTATAGACTGAAGAATAATACTTTAAGTAAATATTTAAGTTCATTTTTAAGAAATTAAAAATATTAGGCTAAAAAATTGGAAATTTTACTTTGAAAATTGAAGCTAACAAACAGCTGTTTTTAAATTTTCAACTAAAAATGAAACAAATTTGTAACACAATAGTAATATTTTCAGCCAAAAAATGAATCTTAAACAAAAAAAATTAATTTTTAACAAAGTCGTTTAAATTTCAAATAAGAGCTAAATTTTTGACCAAAAAAGATTACTTCTTAACATAATAAAAAAATATAATGGTAGACTTTTAAACAAAAAATAAAATTATAAATTAATTTTCAAACAAACATGCAATAGTTAAAATTTTAACATATTTAACCTTAACTTAAAATAAGTTAAAACCCACAAAAAAAGATCAATTTTCAACAAAATAGTTAAACTGTCAACTAAAATAGATTAATTTTTAACCAAGCAGTTGCATTTTTGACTAAAAAGTATAAATTTTTAACAGAGAAGTAATTTTTAACTCAAATAGCGTTTTTTAAATACATGAACTTCGAACAAAAAATATCAAATTTCAACAAAAAATGAAATAGTTACATTTTCAGCGCAGAATGTGAATTCCCGACCAAAAAGAAAAAACAACTAATTTTTAGCAAAATAGTTCAATCTTCAACCAAACAGATGAATTTTCAATTAAAATGATCGATCTAAAAAAATCAAGAAAAGTGTTCAACATTCAACGAACGAGTTAAATTTTCCAACAAAAAGTTTATTTTTCAACGAAGAAAATTAATTTTGTACCAAAATATGAGTAATCATACAAACACATGAATTTCCAATCAAGTACTTGAATTTTCAACTAAGAAAGTAAATTTTTAACTAAATAGTTGAATTTTAAACTAAAAAAATATATTTTAAATAAAAAAATAAGACGAAATTTCAACAAATAATTTTAATTTTGAGCCAAATAATTCAATTTAAAGAAAAATAGTTCCACTTTCAACTAAGTATTTGAATTTATGAACAGAAAAGATGAATTTTCAACAAAATATTTGCGTTTTCAACTAAATAATTAAATTTCCAACCAAACAGTAGACTTTTTCCAAAAAATATATATACTGCCAAAAATATAATGTTAAAATTTGATTGATTTAATTATTATTTATATTGTTTATTCAGTTAAAATTAAAGCGAAAAAATAAGAAAAAGCGGAAGTTTCATTCTTTAAGTTATATACATTTTCTCAAATGACAAAAATTACTAATAAATTAATTAAAAAGTATTCTCCTACCAAATTCTCCTCCTAAAAAAAATTGTGAAAAGAGCAGAATTTTTTTGTTTCAGAAGCCAATATACTATCGAGAATTTCACTAATTAATTGACCCTCACTTCGCTCATTTTAACACCACTTGCCTAATTAGATTCTTCCGTTCCTGCAAGCACCTTCCCCATGCAAGTCTCACATTACGAACTCTTTGTAGTCAGTCATAAAATTAGTGCATTAGATGAAGAATAAAATATTTTTCACTATGTGAATAATTAAGGGTCAATTTATAAGGGAAGTGGCCGCAAAACTTCATTTTCAAAATTCCCACCCTTTTACCTGACTAATTAGGTAGTTCGAGTTTTGACGTCAGCTGGTAAGATAGCGTATTGAAAATTCCTCTCTTTGGTTGAAAATTTAACTATTAAGGTGAAAATTGTCGTTTTTTTTAAATTAAATGAAATATTAACTATTCCAATTTCAATTCAAATTTTATCAATCTCGTTGAAAAATCAACCAGTTAGTTGAAAGTTCATATATTTTCATGAAGAGTTGTCTCTGTCCGTTAAATTTTAATCTTTTTGGTTGAAAATAATTTTTTTGGTTGAAAATGTAACTGTTTTTTGGAAAATTCATTTTTGTTTTGCTTGAAAATTTATCTTTTTCAGTTGAAAATTAATCTATTTTGGTTCAAAAATTACTTCTGTGGTTAAAAAATTAACTGTTTGTTTCTAATTTTTTTTTCTTTTGTTTAGAAATCAATTTTTCAAACTGTAATTTCCTTTCGTTGGAAATATATTTTTTCAATTAAAAATTAAGCTTTTTGTTAAAAAATAATCTTTGTAGTTGAAAATTTAACTTTTTTTTGTTAAAAATTCGTTGTTTTTTTGCTCTATAACTCATTTTTCCATTTAATAATTCACCTATTTGGGTTTAAAATTAACTTTTTATTTCAAAATTTAATTGTTATAATAAAAATTTGTTTTTGCTAAAAATTAATTTTTAAACTTAAGTTTATGCTTAAAGTTTAAGTTAAAAAATGTTGTTATTTTTTTAGTTGAATATTCGCATTTTTGGTAGATAATTATTCCTCTTCTTTGAAAATTAATTATTTTTTTTAACTTTACCCGCGACTTTTTGTTAAAAAATAATTTTTTTACTGAAGACTTAACTCTATTTTGTATGAAAATTAATTTTTTTGTTGCTCGAAAACTTACTTTTTATCATTTGATAACTCGTCTATTTTGGTTAAAAATGTATTAATTTTGTTCAAGGTTTATCTGCTTTGTTTAAAAATTGACTTTCTGGTTGAAAACTTAAATATTATGATGACTTTTTGTAGTTGTTAAAAATTAATTTTTCATACTGAACACGAGCATATACGGAAATTTTCAGTAACAAATTTTTTTTCCTTGACAATTCTCCTTTTTAATAAAAAAATCATTCTTTATGTTAGAACATTCATCTTTTCCTTTATTTACTAATCTTCTTGGTTAAAAATTTAACTTTTTTATTGATTTTTTTTGTTTAAAAGGTTTACAAATGATTTACAATTTCCCGAATTTTTTGAAAATTATATCTGTTAACTGAAAATTAATCTTTTTCAGTTGAAAATTTATTTGTCGTAAAAAAATAAAATATTATTTTGGTCTGAAAATGGCTGAAAGATACCGATTTTTACGAAAATTATTATTTTTTTAATTAATTTTTTCAGCTTAATATTTGAGCAGTCCATTTTTTTAAATTGTTTTTTTAATTGGAAAATAAATTTATTTTGTAAAAATTCAACTATTTTCATGAAACTTTCTTTCAGGTTAAAAATTGATTTTTCAATTGACAATAAAACTTTTTCATTTTTGGGTTGAAAATGTATTTTTTTTTTTAGTTAAAAATTTAACGATATTGTTTAAAATTCATTTTTTCCTTACTTGCAAACTTTCTCTTTTTAGTTGAAAATTGAACTAGTGGTTAAAAATTCGTCGTTGTCGGTAGGAAATTATTCTTCTTGTATAAAAATTCATTTATTATGGTTATTGTAAAAAATTCCTTTTTTTCCAAGTTATCAAAAAAAGAAAGTTTTGTCCCACGCAGTCTCATACAATTAGTATTATTTTTTGGCCTTCGGTCTGCAGACATCGCAGATTTCCCTCACTCAACTTGAAATATCTCATTTTTAATTAAATTAAATTAAATTTTTTTTCAACTGAAATTTTTCGTGAGGAATCATCATGAGTTTTGAAAATATTGCATAGTAAGAAAGAGAAAAGAAAGAGAGAGATATTTCTCGATCATCACCCTGCTAGATTGCACCTGCGGGCATGTGGTTGTGCGGTGGTGTAGCCGTGCGGTCCTGTGGTCGTGCGTTATGTCGTTTTTTTAATTCTCTTCCATCCTAAAAGAATTTTCACTTTAAATTTAAAAATTTACTATCGTTGAGGAAAGGTTTTTGTGAAAATCCGTAATTTTTCCTTGTTCTGACCACTCTATCCAGTCTTTTCCGGGATATGAATTTTATTGGAAATAAAGATTGATTTCTCGGATGTTTCAGGAAGAAAGTGCAACTTTTCTCGATTGTATTTTTTGCAATTTACGAGTCTCTAACTATTCATCCAGTGGGAAATCTTGAAGGTTTTTTCATCAACAAACTGTCATCGTAGATATAGAAATGTTACAAGTACGGTCTCATATATAACTGTTCTTAGTACTTATAGGAATTGTTGGAATGCAGTGCACATGTACTGACTCACACCAGAAGATAGTCATCTTCTGTAAAATCCATATTCATCTTAGGTACTCTTTGATCTCTTGTACTTCTATACAACTCAATCAAGCCAGTATCTTCGATGTCAAGATTTAAAAAAAAAGACTTTAGGTGAATGATTTATATAAATGACTAACAGTACCGTAAAACGAGATAATTTCGAAAATGTGGGGTAAATTTGGATCTTCCTAAATTGATATTGGTGTCTTTAACCAGAATCTAGAACCAGTTATTTAGGAATGTCCGAAATTACCCTACATGTCAGAAATTACCCCACATGTCAGAAATTACCCCACATGTCCGAAATTACCCCACATGCCCAAAATTACCCCAAATTTCTGAAATTACCCCACATGTCGAAAATAACCCCGTTGGACGGTATTCATTGTTTAATCCATTACAATTTTATACCTTTTTGGCTTTTAGGCTTTGGGCTCACTTTAGAAGCTCTCCAGGTCAAAAATATCAAACCTGGAAGCCATCTAATCGATCTCAATTAAACTTAGTCAAGTTCTAGTACTGTCGGATAATTATTTTTGCCCGAAGTATCTTCGAAATTTTGAAAATTCTGGGAGCTACACCTTTTTTGAAATTATTTTGTTGGTAATTACCCTTCTTTTACAGAAAATCAATTTCTTGTAGTAAAATGCAACTTCTTGGTTGAAAATTAATTTGTTTTAGTTAAGGAATAAAGTATTTTGTTGAAAATTATTTTTTTTTTCAAATACACAACTGTTCTTTGTTTTTACTTAAATTTGTTGTTGTTGAAATAATAACTATCACAGTTTAATACATTTAGTTAAAATTTCTGTTTGTTTGTTAAAAATTAAGTTTTTTAACTGTAAACTTAATTATTTTGTTTGAAATTAACTAATTGGAGTAAAATTAACTTTTTTGTTGAAAAATTATATTTTTGGAGTGTAAATTTAACTGTTTTGTAGAAAAATCGTAGCTTAAACTCGAAAATTCCATTCCTTCGTTGAAAGTTAAACTGATTTTTTAAAATTAATTTTGTTTTTAAACTTCAAGGTTTTAGTTTTATAAAATTGGCTTGTTTGTTTAAAATTAGGTTTTTTCACACTAAACTGAACTATTATGTTTAAAATTAAATAATTGAATGAAAATCAACTTTTTCTTTTGACAATCAAAGTTAATTTTTTTAAGATTCATAATTTCAGCTGAAAATTCGTTTGTTTCTTTGTTACAAATTTTTTTTAAATATATATTGAACTATTTTCTTAAAAATTCAACAGACTGGTTGAAAAAAAATCGTTCATTAAATGAAAATTAATTCTCCTAGCTGAAAATTTAGCTATTTCATTTTTGGTTAATATTAATTTTTTGTTTGAAAGCTCAACTACATATTTGGCTAAAATGTACGTATTTTGTTAAAATTTGTTAAGTTTTTTCTTGTGATGAATCCTAAATAAATCCGAGACAAAAACTTTGTTGGCAAAAACTACATAATTATTTTGTTAAAAATGCACAAATTCAAATGCTTTTTTCTCTTTTTGTATTGAAAAATCATCTATTTTGGTAAAAATTCAATTATTTAGTTAAAAATAAACTTTTTTTATTAATTCATATTTTCGGGTTGAAAATTTAACTATTAATAAAAAATTTACTTTCATGCTTTAAAAAATCGATATTTTGTTGAATTTTTTGTTCTTTCTAGACTGACAATTTTTTCTTGGTTCTAAATATAATTCTTTTCTTAAAAATTCTTCTTTTTGTTTGAAAGTTTATCTTTTTTGTAGATGTATCATCTTTTGTAGATAAAAATACAACTTTTACGTTTAGAACTCATCTTTTCTGGTAACATTTTTTTATTATTTGGGTAAAAATTTAATTATTTAGTTGAAAAGTCAAAAATATATATTTTGTTGAAAATGAAATTTCAATCATAATTTAATTGTACCACCTACACTAATTCTATGCAAACGAAATTACTCTCATATTTTCGGGAAAAATCTCCCTTCAAAGGGTTTTTTTCTTAATGGCTCTAATTTCTGTTTATTTCATTTTCTTTAAGTTAATCGATTACTTTAAAAAAGGGGGAAATGGAAAAATTGGGTCAATATTTTTGATTGAAAATTTTAAGTGATTTTTGAAATTTAATGTAAAAAAATGAAAGGAGGATAATTAAGCTTTCGAATAAAGCCGTCAACAGAATTATAAACATTCAAAGCAAATATTTGGAATATTGCCTCGACGATCCGGTCTGCGTGGGCGAATAAAATTATTTGAGTGCCGGGTCAATAGCACATTAATCGAACCTGCACCAACAAAAATATGGGAATAATTTATTTATAATTATCAAAAAATATTTTGTTATTTTTACACATTAGTTATGTAAATTAATGCGACCAGGACATATCATGACTAGTTTTATCGAACATAAAACAACATTCCTTTGATAGATCAACGTCAGATGTATTCCTCTCTGCATAGCTTTGATATTTATGAACCTTATTTTATTTAAAAAATATAGAATAAGCGATTAGTATAATCCGCCGAAGATTTGTTTAAATTAATTTAAATGAGAGAAGGAAACAAATAATCCTTGGATACTGAATGTTTTCCAGGATTTAAGTAGTTGAAAGTATAGGTACGAAATATATATTATATATTAACCGCATTCCGTTAATAAGACAGCTTATCATAAAATGAGCTAATGAGAGTCCATTTACATTTATGAGAATTGCAAACATTTTTTATGGGAATTCAAAAAAATTCATCATGTCAGTTACTTCACATTTGAATAATCTATTTAAAAAAAGACCGGACTATGGTTCATATGAAAAATTCAGAATTAATTTTGCATTAATTTTGAAAAAGCATACATTTTAAAAAATAGTGTCATGCAATTCTAACTAAAAAATAAGTGTAACAAAAATATTAAAAATCTAGCACTTATTGTTGTTAACTGCTACTTTTTTGGTTTATTCTTTTGAATTTTGTCAATCGCAATTTCCAAATGAGGAATTTTAATTCTAAAAATTTCATTTAATGTGACATATAGAAATCTATTCCTGGCTATAGTTCGAGTCCGTGCTTTAATTTTTTATTTTCTATCAATCTACTGTAGCATCCCTTTTTCTCTCTTGCTTCTTTACGTTCAAATGAACGTAAAGAAGCAAGAGAGAAAAAGGGATGCTCTGTAATTGCCTGTAATTGTCTCCATTTATCTATCACCTGAAACCTTATCTTAACCTTTACCGGATGTATTCCTTTCTTCAAGTAAAGTTTCAAGCCATTACGAGGTAGAAATGTATTTTGTGAGTCCCACCCAACGTCAGTCCTACCAAACGTCAGACACACGTAACGTCAGTCTCACCAAACGTCAGTTCCACCCAACGTCAGTCCCACACAACGGCAGTCCCACCCAACTTTGGTCAATGTCGAGGGACTGTAGGGACAGAACTGGAACTGAAATAGTCATGTTTGGTCTGTGTTGTACACTGAGGTCACCAGTTTAAAGCAGTTTAGTAATAAAAGAAAAAAGTGTACATTTCTCAAAAGCCTACTCATTTTTTCCAAATTTCATATGTTCACGCGTGTATATTTGTTTTCTTTCTATACATTTTTTTCCACATTTGACACGCTCTTTTATAGGAGCATCCTCTTACATTTTAAAAACCATTTCTTGGATTATAAAATTCTCGTTTATTTTACTTAAAAATAGAAAAATTGAGCTTTCAGGCAAAACAATTTTTTACCGGGTCAGAGGTCAAATGAAATTAAATGAGTCAAATATTACCCCTTATTTTACCTAAAAATAGAAGATTAGGAAATTTAATTTAACCACTTCAAACTCTTACAGTATCCTCTATACTCTTAAAAATCCTTAAGAATGTCAAAATCTCCTAAAGGTGAATTCCCGTATATATACCATCTAGAAATCCTAAATTCTTAAAAAAAATCTTTTGGAAATTCTTTGAAATCCCTTTAAATTACGTTCTATTTTATCTAATGTTGAAGTGTTCTAGAAATACTTCAAAACTGATTTTTAAATATTTGGAAGTCCCACAAAACACCTTGAAGCCACTTGTATTTTTGATAAAATCTTAATATTTTTTGTAATCTCGTAAAGTATTTTGAAATCTTTAAAATAATTAGAAATGACATGAATCCTTTTGAATATTTGGAGGTCCTAAAAAATATCCTAAATCTTGTTAAAATTCTTTGAAATTTCTGAGCATCCCTGAATATTCAATGAAAAACCTTAAATCCTGTCGAAGTCCATGAAAATAACCTAAAATCTCTTTATATTTCGCGTCATTTTAAATAAGTTTGAAGTATTCTAGAAATCCTTGAAAACTGATCTTACAATCCTTGGAAGTCCCACAAAACACTTTGAAGCCCCGTCGAATTTTTAATAAAATCTTGAGATTCTTTGTCATCTCTTTAAATAGTTTAAAATCTTTAAAATAATTATAAATGCCACGAATGCTTTGTAGTAGTCAAAGGTCCTAAATAATATTACAAATATTGTTAAAATCCTTTAAATCCTGTCAAAACCCTTAGAAAAAAGCTCTTATTCTTTTAAGTTAGTTTTTGTTTTATCTAATTTTCAACCTATCTAGAAATCCTTCAAAACGTATCTTACAATCTTTGGAAGTCCCACAAAACACTTTGAAGCCCTTTGAATTTTTGATAAAATCTTGAGATTTTTTGTAATCTCGTAAGATATTTTTAAATGTTTAAAATAATTAAAAATGCCAAGAATCCTTTGAGATAGTCTGAAGTCCCAAAAAATATCACTAATGTTCTTAAAATTCTTTGAAATCCCTGAGCGTTCTTCAATATTTAATAAAATCCTTTATATCCTGTCAAAATTCTTGACAACCACCTACAATTTCTTTAAATTAGGTTCTATTTTATCTTATTTTGAATTCTTCTAGAAATCCTTTAAAACTGATCTTAAGATATTTAGAAGTCCCACAAAACACTTCGAAGCCCCTTAATTTTGTAATAAAACCATGGAACTCTTTGTAATCTCTTAAAATATTTTTAAATGTTTAAAATAATTAGAAATGCCATGAATCCTTTGGAATAATTAGAGGTCCTAAAAAATATCCTAAATTTGGTTAAAATTCTTTGAAAACCCATAAAATCCCTGAACATCCCTGAATATTCAGTAAAACTCTTTTAATCCTGTGAAAATTCTTGGGAAAAAATTCAAAATCTCTTTAAATTATGTTCCATTTTATATAATTTTGAAGTTTTATTGAAATTGTTGAAAACTGATCTTACAATATTCGGAAGTCCCACAAAACACTTTGAAGCCACTTAATTTTTTGATAAAATTTTGAGATTATTTGTAGTCTCTTGAAATTGTTTGAATTTTTAAAAATAATTTGAAATGCAATGAATCCTTTGGAATAATTGGAGTTCTTTAAAAATTTCCTAAATTTAGTTAGAATTCTTTGAAATTCTTTGAAATCCTTGAAAAGCTGTGGATAGCAATCAAAAACCTTTAAAAGTCTTCAATATACCATGAAATCCGTTAATGATCCGAACCCTGAAGTGATAATGAAAATAAGAACGACTTTTCATTTTTGTTGCAGCACGAGTACACAGAGGATTGTCTCTTCAACGAGACCCTGGAACAACACAACTACAACACCTACAGTTCCGTGCGATGGTCCACCAACCGAAAAACCCTCTACCTCGGCCTGAATCGTCATGGAGAACCCAGAAGAGTCCAAGCCAAGGGTCACAACTTAGGCAGACTTTCAGCCTACGCCAGAGTCTTAACCCAAGTAGCTCCACCAGATCGAGTAGAGGCTCTCCAAAGGCGGATGTTGGGTGCCCACCATGGTGTCCGCCATCGACACAATGCCCACCATCACCGGAACCAGCAACAAGCCATTTGCCCCCGGGTTCTCCATCCCGAAAAAGACAACCGGGACAAGTTCAGGTGTCGAAAACGCAAAAAGAGAAAGAAGCGGAAGCGGAAATGCCGAGAAGACGAGGTTGCTGGACCCCAGTGTGAGCATCATCTCGAGCCTGGTAGCAGCGAGGGACTTCCCGACTCCAAGAGGTCCTGCGAAGGAGCAGCGAGTGACGAGGTCTGTCGACGACAGGCGCTGGAAGCAGCCTCCAAGAAGCGGAAGTCTCGGATGGGGAAGGTCGGTTCCGCCGGCAGGAACCAGTCAGCCACGCAGCAGAAGGGATCCAAGAAGGGTAAGAAACAGCCAAATACGAAAAAACCGAGTAGCCTCGGTGAGCACGAAGACGAGGAGCTTAGAAAACCTGATAGCATGAACGGAAAGAATAAGGCTCCCGGGTTTAAGAGGACCTCTCTGCAGGCCAAGAAGAGACTTCCGGGCAGGACATCGCCAGCGGTGCCAAAGGAGCCTCCATCGACGTCGCCATCATCCTGGTCTCCTGGTGCCTCAACCACAGGGTCTACCAGTCCAGCCTCTGCTGATCCAACCTTGTCCTCATCAAGGGTCCCTGGTTCATCTAAGGTCATCCCTGGTTCATCAAAGGACATCTCTACCTCATCAAGCATCTCCAGGGAAGTCTCCACAAGTCTAGCTGATCTTTCATCTCCTCTTGACTCGTCGGAAGATTCTAGGTTGGATCTGTCCTATTCTGATGAGGAACTTCAGGGTTCCTCTTCAGAATATGTTGGGGTGACTAATAGTGATGCTTCCGCCGAGGTGAGTGAAGATGAGGGGTTTTCTAGCACACCAAGAGCCTTGGAGCTGATCAATGGTGAGGTAAGCGATTCTATGAGACTGGCCATGTGAGGACTACGTATTGTTTATATCCTTCCGTTTACAGCTATGTACATAATTACCTTCGAATGCGCAAGAACCTCGTTCTAAATGTAGGGTTTAAGAGTAAGGGTCTTTGAAAATAGGATTTCGCATGCGAGGATTTGAGACAGCAATGTGCCCAAGAGCGACTTTGGAGGGGGTTTATTAAAAAATAGAATATGGAAGTGTTTGGAGACCCTTGAAGTATTAGAACAAATGGGATGACGTAGTTTTACCAAGAAAAATTTGTGATGTCCGAAAACTATTTTGCGATAAAAATGTTTTTAGCAATAAAAACACATGTTTTTAACAATAAAAACGGTTTAACCTTCACGTATGGACGAGATTTGATTGCCAGCAGTAGGTCGAGGGACCTACATATCAGCAACATGGTGTGGTCTATGAGACCGCACGGCCACACCTCCATACTAATTTGTTACTTTTTGCTCAAAAAAGGGATAATTTGGAAGTAACATTTTTATTGAATTGCTGCGTTCCATACTGTTTGTTACCCGCGTCAAAATAAAGTTTGTTTTTATGTGACAGCTTGTGCTTTAAATACCTTTAAACAAATAGAATCAGAAATATAAAATTTTGATTCTACTAAAGATGATGATAAGAGTAGTTGAGTAGTTCGAAAGTAGGCTAGAAGGGGGATGGATTCAGGTAGCAATACTATGGTGCGGTCTGTGAGATCTGGTGCCGTCTCTAAGACCGCACGACCAGACTTAAAGGTTAACTGTTATTATTTTCGAAATAAAAAAAATTTCAGGCAATATTAATAATAATATTTATCTATCCTAATTTCTTATCTGGTATCAAACAGTGGAATCTAATTTTTATTGCTTAAAATAAACAAGTTCATCACGAAAACGAAATTAAAACATTAAAATATTTAAATTTCTTAGAAATTCTTTGAAGTTTTTTGAAATTTCTTGAAACCCTTTAAATTTCCTTCAGATTATTAAAACCAACTGAAAAGTTTTTTCAATTTTTTTAAATACTCAAAAATATTTGAAATTTTTTTATAGCTTTTAAAATTATTTGAAACATTTTAATGCTCTTAAAAATTCCATGAAATTTTTAAAAATATCCTACAAATTTTTTAAAATCCTTTACGATCACTTCAAATTATTTAAATTTATTCAATATACTTTTAAATTTCTTTAAATATCCTTATTTATTTCAAATCCTTTAACGTCTTTTGAAATCTTTCGAAATCCTTTGATAATATTGCATAACCTTTGACACCTTTTGAATATCATTAAAACATTTTAAAGCTCCTGAAAATTCCTTAGAATTTTTGAAAATAGTTTTAAATCTTTGAAATTCTTTAAAATTCCTTCAAATTCGTTAAATCTTTTCAAAATTCGTTAGAATCTTTTTAAATTCCCTAAAATATTTCAAATTCTTTAATGTCTTTTAAAATCTTTTTAAACGTCAAAATATAGTTTGTTTCTATGTGACAGCTTGTGCTTTTGAAGCTACTGAATCTACTAATAAGACTAGTCTAAAAGTAAGCTAGAAGCGGATGGATTCAGATAGCAATATTGTGGTGCGGTTTGTGAAACCTGGTGTGGTCTTTAAGACCGCACGACCAAACTTAAAGGTGAACTGATAACATATTCGAAAAAAAATCAGGCAATTTTAATAATAATATTTATCTGTTCTAATTTGTTATCCGGTATCAAAAAGTGAAAACTAACTTTTATTGCTAAAAATAAAAAAATTCATCACGAACACAAAGCAAGATTACAAATGATTAAGGAACTCTATTTATAGCGATTTTTTTAATGCAGAATTTTTCTCTCTTAACTTTTTTTCATCTCTTCCTTCGTTTCAAAGAAAGCTGGATATTTAGATTTTTTAATAATTAAAAATAGATCTTTTTAAAAAATGGATCCAGCAAAGATTTTTGGTATATCAAAAAATAGTTGTAAAACATCAAAGATACAAAATCAAGATTTTTTTTACCTTTTGGTAACTCACCGAAATTTTAAATTCTCCGAAAAAATAGAATGTTTAAAATTTGGAATGTAGCATTTTAATTAAAATTGAAATTAAAATAAAAAATTTTGAACTCCTAAAGATAAAAATTTTGTAATTTCAACTAATAAAAACTAAACTGAATATTAAAATACTCCTACAAATAGCACTCCTTTGAACTTGAAACTTTTCAGTGTGCGCTTATAAAATTGAAACTTTTAATACTTTTAAATTGAATTTTTAAAATTAAATTCCCTTAAAATGAAAAATTATATATTTTAAACTATTATAAATTTCGCAGTTGTTCAAATATTTGTAGTTAAAAAATATAAATCCAAGTTATCGTTTTTAATGTTCTAAATTAAATAATGAATTAAAAAATTGGTAACTTTTCAAAATGGTATAATTTGAATCAATTTTAGGTTAAAAACATTGAAATTTAAAAGATAAAATTTTTTAAACTGAACCTCTTTTAAATTAGGCGATGATTTTTGTTTTTCTTCTACAGAAGCAGTAACTTTTTTAATGATACTTATGCATGAAAATTCAATACTTTCATTTACAAATTAAAAACGTTAAAAAGGAGAAACAATTAAAATTTTAACGTTCAATGTTTAAATTAGCACTCTGGAATTTTAAATATTTAAGACTTTCTAGCTCAAAAACTATAGCTTTTAATTGTTAAGTTTTGAATATTTAAATTATGGTTGCTGATTAAAAAAAAACAAGTAAAATATTGCTAAATATTAAAACTTAGAATCAAATTTCCTGTAAAAAAGGAAGGCCTTTCAACTCAAACCAAAGTTTAATTTTAAAAATCATTATTAATTTATTTTTGCAGTTGACAACCCAAAAACATTTTTTTTTTAATTTTCAGTTTCAAATGTATTTCATTTTTAATTGTTTAAGTTTTCAAAGCTGAATTTTAAAATTACTTCAATTGAAAATGTTCGCTTCAAAATAAACCAAAATAAAAAAAAATTAAGTAAAAGATTATAGAATTACTTATTGTAAACTAAATTATTTTATAATTGAAAAAGTTGACAATTGAACCCAAATTAAAAAAATCTAACCGAACATATTTCTGTCATTTAGAAAGTTTTTTGCGTCTCAAAACTGTGCAAAAATTAAATTTTTCGGCAAAACTACGTCATCAAAAAAAATAGCAGGAATAGAAAATTACATTTTTAGATTGGTGGGTTCGATAAATCGAAAATATTTTTTGTGTGAAGTTATTTTTTTGGGTTGAATTCAAAGAATTTAATTATCCGCTAAAAAATGTTGAGTCTTGTTTTTATAAAAAAAGTTACTTTCACACAGAAGCTAATTTTGAAGACAACAGCCTTAAAGAGATTCAAAGATTTTGGTTGTGGAAAAATATAATGTTCTGATAAATGGAAAGTAGTTTTCTAGACGTTGTAAAATTCCATTTTTCGAATTAAACTCAAAAATAGGGATTTTAATTAGAATTGTAGGACGCTCTTGGTTTCATTGCTCATTTAAAAAATAAGGCAAAGAAGTAACACTAAAATTTGTAAAATTTCTTCCAGTAATATGAAAAAGAGAAATTTTTCTAAACACAATAAAGAGAAAGTTATAATTAAGAGACTGATAAAATATGATATGTCTACGTTTTTTTCATTTTACCAAACTTGCTGACTATAAAAATAGTTAATATTTATGATTACCAAAAACCAGAATAATTTCGTTTACAGGGTGGCAGCAAAACTTTATTTTCAAAGTTCCCTGATTTTTCCCTGGCTATTTTCTCATTTTACCTGGAGATTCACATTTAAAATCCAAAATTTTAATAAACCTTCAAAATTTTTATATGAAATCATTTATAAATGGAATAAAAGAGTATAAGCTTAAACTGAATAGAATTCAAATGAATGGGTGAAAATGTGCATAATCCAAAAAATCGCATTGATTTCAATCGAGTCTGAGTGAATTCAGATGAATTGGAGAAAAATGAGAATTCACAAAAATTCATAAAAATTTATAGCAAATAGAAAAATATCAAGTAAATTGAAAACAATTCCAAATTATTTACAAATTTATTGAATTTAACAAGTTTGAAATGAGTTTGAAAAAATTTAAGGGAATTCAAAAGAATCCAGGATAAATGAATAAGAATTCAGTGCAAATTCCAAATCAATTTAAATGAATTGCAAAAAATATTTGTAAATGTCTTTAAATTTCAGAATTAATTTACTGAAATAAATACGAAAATTCATTTGAATCTTTTAAAATACCCTGAAAAATTCAAAATCGTTCAAAATATTTTGAAGTACCTTGACATTTTTTGTAGTCCTTAAAAACCACTTAGAACTTTTTTAAATACCCGTAAATCTTTAAAATCTTTCGGAATCATTTGAAATAATTTAAATCTATACAAAAATATCAAATCATATTTCAAAATTCCTTGAAATATTAAAAAAAAATCATAAAATCTTCAAAAAATGTTTAAAAAATCGATGGAAATGCCTTGAAATATTTGAAAATCTTAAAAATCCAACGAAATTCATTAATTCTCGTGAATCTTTGAAATATTCTAAACTCCCCTAAAATTATACAAAGTCTCATGATTTTTCCCGAAATCCTGGAAAATTAATTGAAATACTTTGAAATCTTTTAAATTCTTGGAATTTTTTTTTCTTTAATACCCGACAATATTTGAAATCCTTTGAAAGATTTTGAAATCCCTTGAAACTTTTTAGACATCTTAAAAAGATCACTTTACATTATTGATATCTATTTAAAATACGGTATGCTATTCTAAATCCTTTATAATCTTTTTAAATTTTGTATAGCTCTTTAAAATTTCTTGGAATTTTTAAAAATACTTTAAAATCTTTAAAGTTCTAAAAAGTTTTAAAATGTCCTAAAATATTTCAAATGCTTTGATATTGTTTTCAAATTTTTTTGAAGACCTTAAAAATCCCTTTGAATTATTGAAATCTAATAAATATTTTTTGGAATTTGTTTTAAAACTCGAAAAATTTTGAAATTTTTTGATAGCTTCTGAAATTCATTGAAACTCTTGAAAATGCATTAGAATCTTTTTAAATACCCCTAAATATTTTTAATCCTTTGAAATCTTTTGAAATCCCGTAAAACTTTTAAAGCTCTTGAAAATTCCTGGGAATTAAAAAAAATACTTTTAAAAAATCTTTGAAATTCTTTGAAATCTCTTTTTGAAATCCGCTGAAAACATAAAGACATAGTTCTTGAAAACTCCTTGCAATTTTTTTAAATACATTGAAATCTTTTAATCTCTTTGAAATCCCTTCAATTTATTAAAATATATTTAAAATTATTAAAAATATTTTGAAATGCCTTAAAATATTTCCATTCCTTTAATGTCTTTTGAAATCTTTCGAAATTCTTAAAAGGCCTTCAAACTATTGAAATCTGCTGCAAATTTTTGGGAATATTTTGATATAGCTTAAAATATTGAAAATCCGTTGAAATCTTATGAAATCCTGTAAAACTTTTAAAGCTCTTGAAAAATCCTGAGAGTTTTTAAAATTGCTTTTAAAAAATCTTTAAAATTCCTTGAAATCCCTTTAAATGCTTGAAAGCTTTTTAAATCCTCGGAAATATTTGAAGTCCTTTAATGTATTTTGAAATCCTTTGAAATCCCTTCAAATTGTTTAAATCTGCTGAAAATCTTTGGGATCTTTTGAAATACCCCAAAATGTTTAAAATCCTTTGGAATCTTTTCAAATTCTGTAAAATTTTTCAAAGCTCTTGATAATTCCTTGGAATTTTTAAAAATACTTTAAAATCTCCTCAAATGATTAAAATCCGTTCAAAATTCTTGGGAATATTTTACAATACAATTAAATATTTAAAATCCTTTAATGTATTTTGAAATCCTTTGAAATCCCTTTAAATTATTGAAATCTACTGATGATTTTTCGAAATTTTTTAAATTCTCGAAAATGTTTGCAATCTTCTGACAGATTTCTAAATCCTTCGGGACTTTTTAAAGTACCTAAAGTAAATTAAAAATGATCAAATCCCCACAAAAAATTGATATCCTTAGAAATCTTTATAAATAATTTATTTAAAAAATTGACTAAACCCATCTATCCTAATTTAAAACTTGAAATCACTTAAAGTACATCTCATAAACATTCCTTTACTTTTACTATTTTATTTCGAAATTTCAGCTTTTTTTACCCTTTTTTCTGATTTTTAGGTTTCCTTGATCTGCGGCCGCCCTGTTTCAATAAAATGTATTTTATACTGCTTAAAAAGTATTAAAAAGAAATGTTAAAAAAATGTAGAGAAATGTTTAAAAACTTGGATTTTTGTTTCATTGAAATTTTTATAAAATCTCTTTACTTGTGACTTGGTTAAATGAACTAAATTTTTGTTTGGTTCAACCACAGAATATAGTTATCCTACGGACAAGAAATTTGGTTGAACGAACTAAATATGTAAGTTGTTCTAACCAAACCTTTTGATAGATAAAGTACTTGATTGATTCAACCAGAAAAATTGCGTTGGGTCAATCAAATCTTTTGTTGAATCAACCAAACTTTGTTTAATTCAACCAAATTTTCACGTAAAAAAAAAAAAACAGTTTGTTTCAAGAACATTTTTTTCCGACTGTACCTGTTAAATTTGAATCAGTTAAAAAATACTGATTGATAACTAAAATTGAGCCAAAAAAATTAAACATTTTAACTGATTCAAATTTAGAGAGTACTAGCATAATATGTTTAATAACTGCGTACAGTCTTATCAGACTGACACGATTATGAAATTGCGCAATGTCATTTTTTTATCATAAAATGAGAATTGTGAGGTCAAAAAAAAAGTAGTCTTCGAAAGATTTTTCTTATCGTTTCCGTCTTTCTACTTTTTATGTATGGTGTAATTAACTGATAGTAATAAGTCGATACTGTTTTTAAAATAAAATTTGCATCAAACAACCAACTTTCTCAATTTATAATAAAAATACTATAAATCAAATCGACATAGAATTCCAATTAAAATTGACAGACATTAATGCGAAATTTCACTTAAGCTAGTACGAATTTATCTAACTTTTCTACCTCAAAGTTCTTCATTTTTCGTTTTAGAAAGTAAACATTTATAAATCAGCACGCATCGATTTTTGTAAAAATAGCGAAGTCTTTATGAAATTTGAATTTAAATTCAAAAATAAAAGTTCTTAAAATATTTTTTTCTAATCATATTCTTAGCCTTGAAAAAAACTTTCAAATAGGTTAAAAAAAAGTAAAGTACTAAAAAATTTGTTGTGAGATTATTCTCTAGAATCTAGAATGTTTTCTAGATTTATGTTTAGAGATAAAACTTACGTCTATAAACAAAATTTTTGTACAAAATTTGTATCCTTTTGAAAACTCAGAATTTTCTCCGGTTTCAGGCATCTTGGCTAGCAGGCTGAGAAATAATTTTTTTTTTTTAATTTGCTAAAGTCCACGAGTCGAGGGCATGTTAGTAGCTGCGAATCTTAAAATCGACCTATTAATTTAGGAATCTATTTATTAAAGAATTATTATTTATTTCTGTATAAAACCGAATTCCGTGTACATAAGACTACGATTATCGATCATGGATCACACACATTGATCTTGTGCTCTCCATTTTGTGCCTGTGTTTTTTTAAATACTCGAATTTGCTAAAAATCGAAAAACTGAGGCGATAAAAGGGACTGCATATGTAAGTCCCAACCAACTGCATAAGGCAGTCCCAATCGACTGCATGAGGAAGTCCCAATCGACTGCATTATTCGATTGTATATTAATCATTTTTGATTTTTAGCGAATTATGATTTGTTGCAAATCAATGATGTATGCGTGCTTTTGGCGAATGATATTGCAAATAATTCGACGGGACTAGGAGTAAAAGACAATTATCTGTCATAAGTTAGTGCATTTGGTCATCATCCAATCGCTTTAAAACGTAAAAAAATTTGTAACGTTTTTTTGTGCTCCTTATATAGTTTCAATTTTCTGACAAAGTGTAAAACATTCTTATGATACTTGGAAATCAATTTTTAAACTGTTTCTAATTTGTGCTCTCTTGATTTTATTTGTAGTTTGCACTTAAGAAGCAGGAAATATTATGAAGGTTTTGTAAAGATTTTTTTTTTATTGCACAGAAATTTTTGCCAGTACGTTAGATTAGGATGGAAGCCAGTTTAGCACTGCCATTTTGACGTTGTATTTAATCTAATAGACTGAACTTGTAATGATTAAAAAATACACTAACGAGCGAGTCGTCGCGTCAACGCTGGCTAAAAACTTAAGGTAGAATGCCTCAATAATTTTGTAATTAAATTCACACCTTGTGATATCTTCTAGAATCCATTCCCCGCCTGGAATTCATATCTGCAGAAAAAATTCTACGAGCTTTTAGATAGGTACATTCAAAAATAAAGCAAAAAAAAAAGTTGAAAAATATTTTGTAGAAAGAAACACTTTTGATAAGTATTTGAATTGAACTCCCTTTCTTGAAAAATAATTAGGTATGTCTATAAAATACTTTTCCACTTTTTTTCCCTTTTTATATCAATTTCATAAATACATGATACAAAAAGAGTAGGATATATTGAATAAAGATATTGATGAAATGAGGGATCTAATATTGTGAAAAGTAGATATTTAAGAATTGATTGACTAAAGATATTAAAATTCGTATTCAATTAGACCTACTCATTTTTATCGGAGGAATCTCCAAAGAGAAAGTTAATTCGGTTTAACTAAGTTTTTGTTCAAAGTTTAAATTAATTTTTAGCTGTGTCTTTAAAAAGACATTTTGATAATTTATGTAATTTGAATTTTTAATTATCTCGAGGATGATTAATCTTGTATATATGTACTTTTTTTAACATCTTGTACTCGATCGTACTCATACTCGTTGACCAAACCTTCGAAACCGTATCGCCGCCATATAATTTTTAGAAAACTAATAAAACAAATTATTATTATAGAAACGGAAAGTATGTTGTATTTCATTAAAAACCCTATCTTATATTCGACTTTTTGTTTCTTTATTTTAATTTGCTGTCTTTAAGTACGTAAACCTCTAACCAGTTTTAAGAATTTTTTATTTATTGGAAAAATTTGTACGAATAATTTTTTTTGGTAAGCTTTCAAAATAAACTGAAGTAAAATATATTTTTTGAAAAATTCAAAAATTTCATCTGTGAAGTTTATAAATTCTTCATATTGAAGAAATCAAGATACCGGGGATTAAGGTAAGCAGTACTCAAAACAAAAATTATAATTAAAAAAAAATAGGAATGAGTGATGAATCCAAGTTTTACAAAAATAGAGGAAATATTTCTGAATTATAAAATACATGTTTTTTAAATATTTTTTGTTGAGAATTTACCTTTGTTTTAAATCAAATACTTGTTAAGAATTACATTTTTAACGGAACATTCAACTATTTTATTTTTGGTTAAAATTGTATCTTGTTTGAATGAAAATTCATATTTTAAATCTGAAAATTTAAACATTTTTTTGTTTAAATTTATAAAATTAGTGAAAAAGTCGTCTTTTTTTGTGAAAAAATATTTCTTATTGATTAAAAATTCAACTTTTTAATTAGTATTAAATTCAACTATTCTAGTTGAAGATTCATCATTATAGTTGAAAATTGATCAGTTTGGACGAAAGGTAATTTTTTTACTGCAAATTTAACCGTTCTATTTTAGGTGAAAACTTGACATTTTATAGTTCAAAATTTACAATTTTGATGGAAACTCACGTATTTTATTTATTTTTCTAAAACATTTTTGGTAGAAAATTATTTTTTTCTTTGAAAGTTAGTATCATTTTTGGTGCAATCTTGTTTTTGGTTTAAAATTATACAACTATTGCAGTTAAATATTCATCATTATAGTTGAGCATTCATCTTTTAGATTAGAAATAAATTTACTTGGTTGAAAAATAAACTCGTTTTTAAAAATTAATTTTTTTATTGAAAATTCATCATTTTAATTAAAAATTAACTTCTTTGGCTAAAAAAATAAGTAATTTGCTTTTCAAAATTATTTTTTCTTTGGTTCAAATACGATTTTTTCCCCGAAAATCTAACTATTTTTCTGAAAATCCGATTTTTTTATTAAAGAATTAGATTTTAAACAGGAAATTCAACTATTCTATTTTTGGTTAAAATTTGATCATTTTTGGATGCAAATTCAATTATTTGGTTGAAAATTGATATTGTTTGAATGAAAATTATATTATTTTTTCGAAAATCTATATAATTTGTGGAAAATTCGTCTTTTTTTGTAGAAAATAATTCATAATGCTTGAAAATTAATCTTTTTAGTAGGTATAAAATTCAACTATTCTAGTTGAAGGTGCATTTTAGTGGAAAATTCATCAGTTTGATTTACAGTTAATTTTTCTGACAGAAAATTTACCTGTCCAATTTTCGGTTAGAAATTGACCTTTTGCATTTAAAAATTTAACAATTTAGATGTAAAATTATCTTTCTAAATTGAAATTTAATTTATTTAAAAAATAAACTCTTTTGTTAAAAATTAACTTCTTTGGTTAAAAAATAAGTTACTTGATTGAAAACTTATTTTTTCTGTGGATGTAAAGCGATTTTTTGTAACGAAAATTTTAATGTTTTTCTGAAAATCTGATTTTTTGTGGTTAATAATTTGATTTTCAACTTAAAATTTAACTATTATATATTTAGTAAAAATTGTATTTTTTGAAGTAAAAATTCAACTATTTGATTGAAAATCGATATTTTTAACTTAAAAATTAAACTTCTTTTTTGAAAAATTCATGTAATCTGTGGAAAATTCGTCTTTTTTATAGAAAATAAATTTTACTGGTTGAAAATTTATATTTTTGGTATGCATAAAATTCAACTATTCTAGCTAAATATTCATGATTTTATTTGAAAATTCACCAGCTTGGATGAAAGTTTTTCAAACTAAAAATTAAACTGTTTCATTTTGGGTGCAAAATTGACCTTTTATATTTTAAAATTCAAAATTTTTGATGTATTTGGTTTAAAAAACCTTTTTTTGGTAGAAAATTGATAGTTTTTGATAAAAAATGATTCCTTTGGTTGAAAATTATTCAAGGATTTCTGTTAAATATTTATCATTTTAGTTGAAAATTCGTCTTTCAGGTTAGAAATAAATTCTTGTTTGAAAAATTAACTCTTTAGTTGAAAATGAATTTTTCTTATGGAAGGTTTATCATTTTAATTGGAAAAATCATTTATTTGGTTAGACAATGAGCTATTTTATTTAAATTTTGAATCTTTTTTGGATGAAAATGATTTTTTCTTAAACTAAAACTGAAAATACTTTTCCAGTTGAATACTTCATAATTTTAGTTAAGATTTCGTTTGTTTATTGAACATTCATTTTTTGACTAAAAATTTAATTATTCATTTTTTGGTTGAAACATTATCTGTTTTATTCGAAAATTTGTCTTTCTTGGTTGAACAATGATTTCCTTAACTTATAACTTGACTATTTAAGTTCTGATTGACAAATAACTTTTTTTAGCAAAAATCATTTTCTTTTTTCTTTTTAAAGTTCAACTGTTTTTTACTAAAAATGTAACTATTCCAATTTCTGAAAAAAGATTTTTTGTTAGTTTAAAATTTAACTATTTTTTTGATACATTAAGTTGTTTTTTTTATTGAAATATCCAAATATTACATTTTTTCCTGAAAATTAGTATCACCAGGTATTACATTCAACTGAAAATGCAACTTTTTGAAAATTCAACAATTTGGTAGAAAATTCAACTGTTTTATGAAAAATTTACGTAGTTTGTTGAAAAATTATATTGTGGTTTAGATTAAAATTTTTGGGTTTAAAATATCGACGAAAATCCCTATTTTTTAGTTGAAAATAAACGATTTATAGGACATTTTTTCTTTCTTGGATTAAAATTCGGCCCATTTCATTTTACCACTTTAGCTGAAAAATTTAATTATTTTGTTTCAAATTGAATTTATTTTTAGAAAATTAAAATATTTTATTAGAAAATACAACTATTAGGTTAAAAATAAAGTTTATTAAAAATTTAACACTTTTGTTGAACATTCTGGATCTTTTTTTTTAATTTAAATTTTTGGTGGAAAATTATTCTGATTTGGTTGAGGGTTCAGGTTCTAAATTCGACTTTTCTGATTTAGAATTTACCTACTCGGTTAAAAATTGATCTGCTTTGTTAAAAATTCAGTTTTCTGATTAAAGAATAATTATTTTAGTTGAAAATTCATTTGTATGGCTGAAAATTTAATTACTTCCTTTCTATTTGATTTCTTTCATAGAAAATTACAATATTTAGTTTAAAATGAACTTTTTGTTCAAAAATGTTAATTTTGGTTTCAAAATAATCTCTTTTGGTAAAAAAATCTTTTTTTCAAAATTTTTTTAGTAGAAAATTAGTCTTATTTGGTTAATAAAACTATTCTGTTGAAAATCCAGTTGTTCGGTTAAAGATTCACCGTTTTAGTTGAAAATTCACTTCTATGTTTGAAAATTTAATTATTTTGTTTCAAATTAATTTTTGTTGTTGGAAAATTAAAATATTTTGGTAGAAAATTCGAATATTTGGTTGAAAATTCTTTTTTTCAACTTTTATGGTAAAAAATCATTCTGATTCAAAGTTTTTAAAAGTTTGTCTGTTTGAGAAGAAATTGCATTCTTCTGGAATAAAACTGCAACTATTCGATTGAAAATTTTTACTCTTTTTAGAAATTTTATGTTTTTGATTTTAAAATTCAACTGATTTATCAGAAATGACATCTTTCTTAGATTACAATTTCAACTGTTATGTTTAAATTCAAAATTTTTGAGGAGAACTCACATTTCTTGGATAAAAATACAACTATTTGTTAGAGAATTCAAATATTTTGTTAAAAATTAATCCTTTTTATTGAAAAAATTCGTCTTTTTGAATTCAAAATTAAATTTATTCGTAGAAACTTATTCTAAGTTAAAGAATTCACATTTTGATCTTGAAAAGTCAACTGAAATCTTTTTGGATGAAAACTCAAGCATTTAAACTAAAATTTCTAATAAAAATTCTTCTGTTTTAAGAGAAATTTCATTTTTTTTGTGCTAGAGAATTCAGTAAGTTCTTCGAGCATCATTTTTTTTGTTAAAAATTCGTCTTTTTGGATTGAAAATTCAATTTTTACTATAAAATTTATTGTTTAGAATTCATATTTTAATCGTGGAAAGTCAACTGAAATCTTTTTTTAACCAAAAATTCAGCTATTTGTTCTGGAAATGTATCTTTTGAATTTAAAAATTCATCTGTTTTAATAGACGTTTCATTTTTTAAAATGAAAACGCAACTTTTTGGTTAAAATTTCTTCTTCTTTGCTGTAGTAGTCAACTATTTTGTTTGAAAAATTGATTTAAATTACTTTTTTAAGAAATCATTTTTTTCGTTGTTTATAATTTTATTTGAAAATTTATCCCTTTGGTAGCAAGGCTAACTATTTTCTGAAATATTAATCTTTTTTGAAGGAAAAGCCTTTTTTTGGTCAAAAAATCTTTAATATTGATCTTTTTTAGTTCAAAAATATCCCTTTTTGGTAAAAAAATCATTTGCTTGGTTTGAAATTTCACTTTTTGTTGGGTAAAATCGCATCAGTTTTGACCAAAATTAATTTATCGACAGATTGTCGTATTTTTTTTTTGAAAATTAGATTTTTCAAACAAAAATTGGTTTTTGGCTTGCAGGCTTAACAATAAAGATAAACGTTTATTTCTTTCTTGAGAGAGAAATCTTCATTATTTGAAAATTTGTCTTTTCGGTTTTGAAATTATTATTTTGTTGTTGAAATTTCATCTATTTTGATTGAAATATTTTTTATAAAATTCATCTTTTTAGCTGGAAAATTCAACTATTAAGTTAAAAATGTAATTATTTTGTCGAAAATTCAAGTATTTTATTAAAAAGCCATCTTCTGTAGTAAAAAAAATACATTTTTACGTTTGAAATAAATAAATTAATTTGAAAATTATAAATTATGTTTTGTTACAAGGGGAGGGAAAGTCTTAGAGAGTGCTTATAATCGTACACGTAATTTAAATACCGGCCCCTTAGCGAATAAGTTTAAAAATATTTTTCAAGCAAAACTAAATAAATAGTAGCATTAACAGACAATTTGAAGAAATAGTTTCTTTAGTGTGCTTTTTCGAAATAGCAAAAAAATATTGTGCTCTTTAAAAAAAAAAGTGAAATACTGTCAATTGTGTGGTGGGACTGACGCCTGAATAAATTCGAATTTGATAATCAGGTGATCAAGGCAAGTAACGTGTAGTAATATTGCATAGTGCTATTTTTTCTATTCCAAATTAATGACAGTTATTATTAAAATAACCGGAAATTTGTAGCATAAAATTAGAGTAGAAGGAAAGCACAAATGATGAACTGCATGAGGAATTTCGATGTTATAGGCTATAGGGTCTATAAGGATATTCAAGGTTGAAGGTCGATCAATGAAGGTCTGGTCATGGTCATGGTCAAGGTAATTTACGTACTTATGGTTATTTTCATGGCACCTAAGTGCTCTAGTCGTTAGGTTCTTAACCATTACATCTTAACATTACAAGCACTTAAGTGTGGAGGAGCCCAACTCAAAGCTACTTGAATGTCTATTTTCTCTGCAGGTGCAACGGCGTCTATCAATCCATTATGACTATCAGTGAGAGAATCAGTTGTTATATTTAAATCTTTAAGCAATACGTAATCATCCCACATTATTTATTATTTGTTACTCCTATGAAAAAATATTGCAGGAAAATCAGTTTAGGCCTGTGATGTATTTTCTATAATTAATTTCCTATGCTTTTTTTCAATTATGGGAATTTCCTTTCAGAAAATCATTATGTAGGAAGATTTTAGAGAGCAGTCAGAATTCTAATAAACCATAGAACGATATTAAAGGAATTCATTTAAAAGAACATTTTTATTTTTTATTTTTTTTATTATTATTTACTTCATTTAAGGCCATGTGATGAGTGGGTCACGTGACCAGATTCCTACCTTACCACCACTTTTTTTATTTCTCAACTTATATTCACACGAAATGTCACAAAAAGTTGAAAATTTGGTATACTAAACTAGAAGCACTAAAAATGGTGGGTCTGGTATTAAACTTGAATAATTATAAAAAAAGTTTTTTGTTGTAAATAATTTTTTTCCTTTTTTTGTAATTATTAAAGTTTAAGACTAGAGTCACGTTTCTTATTGCTTCTAATTTATTATCCCGAATTGTCAACTCGATGTAGCGCTTCGCGTGAATATAAGTTAGGATATAAGAAAGGCGGCGGTAAGGTAGGAATCTGGTCACGTGACCCAGTCTTCACATGGCCTTAAACAAGTCACAATCTCATATGAAAGTACAGAGAAATTTTAGGTCTACATAAATAAATTAATAAAAAACACAGCTAATTTGTAAGAAACAAAATTAATATTAAAGGTGGAAAAAAATTTACACAAAACAATTCAATTTTCGAAAAGAGAGATTACTTTTCAAGTAAAATAATGGATTTTCAGCCAATCTTTTTTTAAAGTAGTTCAACTATCAACCAAGTAGTTAAATTTTCAACCAAAAAGATGATTTTTCAACAAAGAAAATTAATTTTCTACAAAAATCCGAATATTTAACAAAGTAGGGGAATTTTGAACCAACTAGTTGATTTTGTAACTAATAAAATCTAATACCCTTAATTTTCAGCTCAAAAATTATTTTTCGACCAAAAAAATGAATTTTCAACTATAAATGTAATAGCTGATTCTTCAACCAAAAAAATATTTTGGTTTTAAAAAAGAAACAGTTGATATTTAAATTAAAAAAATATTTTTATTTTAAAAAAATAAAATAAATGGAATAGTTAATTTTTCAGTTAAACTAATGAATTTTCAATTAAAACAAAAACATGAATTTAACAAAAACTATTTAAAGTTTTAACCATAGAGAGATGAGTTTTTATCTTAAATATTCAATGTTAAATAAAAAAAAAATTTTTAACAAAGGAGATCAACTTTCAACCAAGTAGTTAGATTTTTAAACAAAAAGATTATTTTTCAACCAAGAAAATTAATTTTCTGTAAAAAGATGAATGTTTAAAAAAATAGGAGATTTTTCAAACAACTAGTTATATTTGTAACCAAAAAAATGTAATGCGCTTAATTTTCATGTAAAAATTATTTTCGACAAAAAAAGATAAATTTTTAAGTATAAACATAATAGCTGCTTTTTTAACCAAAAAATATTCTGATTTTAAGTAAAAAACCGTTGATATTTTAATGAAAAGAATATTTCATCTTAAATGCAAAAGGTGTTGCATTTGACCAAAAAAGACGAATTTCCAACCAAATTGTATTTTCTACGAATAAAGAATTTTTGGAAAAAAACTACATGGGTTTACAACTGAAAAAGATCAATTTTCAACCAAAAATGAAATCGTTAATTTTATGGTTAAACAATTGAATTTCCAAACAAACAAAAAACAAACGAATTTTCCAAATACTAGTTAAAGTTTTAACCATAGAGAGATAAGTTTTCAATTTAAATGATTAATGTTAAATAAAAAAAATAAAAATTTTAACAAAGTAGTTCAACTTTCAACCATGTAGTTAAATGTTTAGCCAAAAATATGATTTTTCAACCAAGAAAATTAATTTTCTACAAAAAGACGCATATTCAACAAAATAAGAAAATTTTCAACCATCTGGTTAAATTTGTTACTAAAAAATCTAATATCCTTAATTATCAGTTAAAAAATTCGTTTTTGACAACAAAATATGAATTCTTAACTACAAATGTAAAAGCTGGATTCTCAACTGAAAATATTTTTATTTTAAATAAAAAACAGTTGATATTTTAATAAAAAAAATTTTTTATTTCAAATATAAAGATGTTGAATTTAACCAGAAAAGGCGAATTTTCTACGAATAAAGAAGAATTTTCGAAAGAATACTACATGAGTTTTCAACTAAAAGGATAAATTTTCAAATAAAAAATGGTAACAAAAAATATGTTAAATTTAAATGAAAAACAGTTAAATTCAACGAAAAATACGAATTTTTAACCAACATGTATTTTCTACGAATAAAGACCATTTTTTAACCAAATGTGGAAAAGTACAATTGTAATAGTAAATTAATAGTAAAATAGTTTAATATATAGCTAAAAAATGAAATACCTTAATTTTAGTTAAAAACATTATTTTTTTAACAAAAAAAGAACAATTTTCAACTAAAATTTATTTTCTACAAATTAAGACGCATTAATTAATTAATTAATTAATTAATTGAATGAATAATTAAAAAAGATATGTGTACACCCAAAAATGGAATAATAAAAAGTTTCAGTTGATAAAATTAAATATATTAAATTTAAATTAAAAAGTTGATAAAATTAATTAATTTTATCAACTTAAACTTTTTATTATTCCATTTTTGGTTGTAAACATATCTTTTTTAATTATTAAAAAAATATATATATATAATTAATTAATTGAATAAATC
>NC_046659.1:141756296-141801089 GCF_010883055.1 Belonocnema kinseyi | reverse complement strand
TCAACAAAATACATAAATTTGTAACTAAAAAAAATACTTGAACTTTCTGTCACAAAAATTATTTAATTATTTGTCAACATTAAAAGATTAATTCTAAACCATGATATATTTTCTAAGAATAAAGACGAATTTCCAACCAAACACGAAATTTTTAACTAAAAAAGATCAACTTTCAATAAAAAATTGAATATTTGATTTTTTAATTATAAAAATTAATTTTCATACCAAAAAAACAACGATTTTTTAAAAAAATAAATAAATGTTCAAACATTGAGATGAGTTTTGAACTTTAAGGAACTTTAAATTATATTAACAAAATTAATACTCAATATAAAAAAACAAATGTTCAACAGAATAATTAAATTTTTGACCAAATAATTAAATGTTTTAGGAAAAAGATTAATTTTCTACCAAAGGCAAATTTTCTACAAAATACATTATTTTTCAATTAAAAAAGTTTATTAAAAAAAATGTAATATGTCAATTTGCAGTTGAAAAGTTTAATTTTCAACCCAAAAATATCTTTTTAACCAAAAATTGAATACTTCAAATTTTAATTAACAAAATCAATTATTATTATTATAAACAAAAAAATTTTCAAAAAAATTATTAAATTTTCAACTAAATAATAAAATGTTTCATGAAAAAGGTTAATTTTCTACCGAAGGCAAATTTAATACGAAATACATTATTTTTCAATTAAAAAGAGATTAATTTGAAACAAAAAATGGAATACGTCAATTTGCAGTTGAAAAATTAATTTTCAACCAAAAATTGAATACTTTAAATTTAAATTAGCAAAACTAATTCTCCATATAAAAGAAAACGAATGTTCAACAAAATAATTAAATTTTAAACCAACTAATAAAACGTTTTAGGAAAAAGAATAATTTTCAACCAAAGGCAAATTTTCTACAAAATACATTATTTTTCAATTAAAAAAGATAAATTTCAAACAAAAAACGCAATATGAACATTTGCAGTTGAAAAATTTAATTTTCTACCAAAGGCAACTTTTCTACAAAATACATTATTTTTCAATTAAAAAAGATTAATGTTAAACAAAAAATGAAATATGTGAATTTGCAGTTGAAAGATTTAATTTTCAACCAAAAATCCCTTTTTAACCAAAAATTGAATACTTTAAATTTTAATTAAAAAAATCAATTATTAATATAAACAAAAAAATGTTCAACAAAATAATTAAATTTTTCACCAAATAATAAAACGCTTTAGGAAAAAGATTAATTTTCTACCAAAGGCAAATTTTCTACAAAATACATTATTTTTCAAGTAAAAAAGATTAATATTTAACCAAAAATGGAATAGGTCAATTTTCAGTCAAAAATGCATTTTTCAATAAGAAATGGACTTTTAACGTTAATCATGAATTTTTAATAACAAAAACATATTTTTCAACAAAGTGATTTAACTGTTAACCAATTAGTTGAATTTTCAACCAAAAGAGTAAATTCAAAATGAAAAATAATTAATTTTTTACAAATAAAAACGAATTGATCTAATCAGAAGATCCACTGACTGAATCAGTAATTTATAATGGTCTGAACTGTACATGACATTGATTAAATTAGATATTTTGAATGATGCAATTTAATAATTTTCACTGATTAAATTAGTAATTTTGAATTATTTAACCAGTAACTTTCACTAATTAAATCAATCATTATTATTGATCCAATTCATGAAATTCAATGTTTTAACCAGTCAATTATGATCAATCAGTCAATTTCACTGACAAAACAGTAATTTTAATAGACGAATCAGTGAATATTGCTGATTGAATGGAACAGTAATTTTAAATGATTGATTCTCATTCAATAAGATTGAAGGATTTATTTGTAATCTAGAATATAACAGAAAAATCAGTAATTTGTTGTAAAAAGAAAGGAAAAGAGATTGGTTTTGACTATATGCAAATAATTAAATATATATATCCGTATTAAGTTTTTGAATATTCTCTAAGGTTAGCGATGCAGTCATTGAACGATATTACGCAATTTTGAGTAACGGATTTTGCGTAAACAATTTTAGGGTCATTCATTATCTCAATTATTACAGTTATAAGAAAAACAAGGATGATTTACTGCTTCCTTGTAGATAATACATTTAATTAGAAAATTCCTTTCTGTATTTATTTAATGCGCAATAGATGCAGGTGTTCAAGTTCACTTTGATATGATGAGCTATGTATGCTATTCTCTTTTGTCTATACATTTGATTTATTGCATCCTTATAGATGATAGAATTAATTAGAAATTCCTGTCCTTATTTAATGCGCAAATAACTCATCAAAAACATTCTTAGGCAGTTTAGAACCTTCTAGAACTTTGAAACAAATAGGCGGATATATTATTAGATACCACGAAACCTACCTTATTGACATCTAGAACCTTCCACAGGCATAGTGGTTAGTATCCGGGCTATTTCAAAAATATTATTTGATGACGTCTTCAAGTTATGATGCGAAATTTTGTAAAACCAATTTTGCGTGAACAGCTTCAAGGTTAGTTAGATTTTTATTAAGAATTGCATCTTTTGCGCATCAAATAAATAAATAAAATAATTTTTTAATAAAATGTATTTTCGGTAAGGAAGCAATAATTCAAATTTATCGACAAAACAGAATTACATACTTTATACACTATTTCAAATTCCACTTGTGCATTTGCATATTTTGCGAATTAAATAAATAAATAAAACCTTGAAGTTGTTTACGCAAAATTCTATAGTCAAAAAATCAATATCGAGTACCTGAAGAATATAGATAATTAACAGCATATCGAATCTAATTATTATAAACAAATTATATTTAAAAAATGTCAACATCCTGGAAATTTTGCTTGCAAAGTATATTATTGTAAGTTGCAATTGCTTAATATTATCTAGAGCATCATATTTGATCAGGAAAATGTGTTGCTTGGTATAATTTGTTTATACTATAAATAAATTTAATAAATAAATGCTTAGTTTGGAAATTGAAAGACAGATAGTAATCGTTTTTCTATCTAATCATCTTAAAATTGCATAAGTAATGATGTTTAGTGACAAAGAATTGTCAATCGATATTATTTGTATATTTTATAAGCAAATTCGATAAATAATTTCAGAGTTTGGTCATTTATATATAGAAAATAATCGTTTTTTTCTCATAGTCTCTAAATTACATAACTGGTGATGTTTAGTGACGAAGAGTTGTCAATTGATATTATTGGTTTATTTTATAAACAAATTTAGTAAAAAATGCATAGTTTGTTTATTTATAAATAGAATGTAATCGTTTTTATTGCCAATCGTCTTCTAATTGCACAAGTGGTGCTGTTCAGTGACGAAGAATTTTCAAACGAAATATTTGTTTAATTTCTAAATAAATTTAATAAACAAATGCATAGTTTGACAATTTATGGGCAGCAAGTAATTGTTTTTCATTATTCACGCCTTGAAATTATAGAAGTGTTCGTGTTTAGTTGCGAATAATTGTCATTTGCTATTATTTGTTTATTTTATAAACAAATGCATATCTTGGTCATTTATAGACAGAAAGTAATTGTTTTTCTTTCTAATGATTTTTAAATTATATTAGGGGTAATATTCATTTATTTTTTTAATTTATTAGTTTATTTTATTAGTTTTATTTATTAGTTTATTTTATAAATAAATTTTATTTAAAAAATGCAGAGTTTAGATTTTATACACCGAAAACAATCGTTTTTCTTTCTAATCATGTTCAAATTACATAACTGGTGAAGTTTATTGACGAAGAATTGCTAATCGATATTATTTTTTTATTTTATAAACAAAGTTAGTGAACAAATGCATAGTTCGTTTATTTATAGACAAAAAATAATCGTTTTTATTTACAATCTTCTTCAAATTGAATAAATGGTGCGATTTTGTGAGAAAGAATTGTCAATCAGTATTCTTTTTTTATTTTATAAACAAATTTTATAAACAAAAGCATAGTTTGATCATCTCTAGATAAAAAGAGATCGTTTTTCTCTCTATCTACTAATGTATTTACTATTTCAATAAATGAAATTTAAAAATCACTGATTATTTAGTCGAAATCCATAGTCCTGCTTAAACTAGTTAAATTTGTACTAATTCAGATTTAGAGCACGAATGAAGAAGCATGAACTGTCCAAAATAATTCAATTTTTCTTCACAAAAGTTTGATGAATTTATAAGTTTCAAGAACTGCTCAGAAACATTACTATTTTTTGAAATACTAGGCATGCAAATGAGTGGAATAGAATGTACTTTCGTATTCATATCATGTGAGATTAGCAGAAGACTGCGGAAGACATAAAATAGTAGGAAACGAAGGATATGGATGATCCCAAGGATATGTTTAATTAAATGTAACGAGAAGAGATTAAACTTACCTACCCCTTATCATTATCGTTGGGTTTGATCCTATCAATCGTCGACAAAATTGCCGCGGGGAAATACTTACTGGAGCCACCATTTGGAACGACCTTCCCATCATCCCAGTTTTTTATTCCCTATCACATTTACTCTCTAACTGGTATCACGTGAAATTAATCATCACTGCGCAACTATTCTCGAATAATAATTTATCGTGAAAGATATGGACGTTGACAAAACGAAAATTTCGACTCAGGGTTTCGACTCCTCTTGCTGAATATCTGATTTGGACATCATTTTTGGTTATAAACAAATAATAATAAAAATTAGTGCATATTGTGGAAAATTATGGTTATATAATAATAGTAGAAAATTGTAGAAATAAGAGGAATATGAGTAGGGGAGTGAGGCGAAATAACGAAAGTGAAAGTAGGGGAAGTGATGGAAAGTGAGGGAAGGGAAAGTGAACAAAATAAGGGAGGACATAGGGGAAATAATAGGAGGGGAAGTAGGTGAAGTGAGGGAAGAGGGTAGAGTTACGAGAGGGAAGGAGGTAGGAAATGTGAGTGTGAGAGAACATTTTTAGAAATGAAGGTGAATAGAAGAGAGGAAATGATGACTAGGGAGGCAAGTAGGAGAAGTAAGGCAAGTAAGTCATGAAATATTAAGGAAGAAGAAGTGACAAAAAATGAGGAAGAATGTAGGGGGAATGACAGGAAGAAGTAGGAGAAGTATGGCTAGGGCGTAGGTGCAATAAGAGAAGAGGAGGTGGGAGAGACGAGAGTAAGTTAGACGAAATTTTTAGAAATAAAGGTGAATAGGGTAAGAGAACTGTTGACGGGGGGAGGAAAGTAAAGGAGTTACTTAAGCGAAAGTAGAGGAAATATAGGAAAATAAGACGAGGGGAAGTGATAGAAAGTTCGGGAAGGAGAAGTGACAAAAAATGAGGAAGGACGTAGGAGAAATCACAGGATGGAAGTAGGTGAGGTACAAAAAATGTGAGGAAGTTTAGGAAATGAATGGGAGTAGGGGAAATAATGGTACGGGAAGTAGGAGAAGTGAGGGTAGGTTGTAGAAGTAATGAGAGGAGGGGAGGTAGGAGAAGTGAGTGTAAGTTAGAGGAAATTATTAGAAATGAGGGTGAATAGGGGAGGAGAAGTGGTGACTGGGAGAGGTGATTTGGGGAATTACGGCGAAATAACGAAAGAGTAAGTTAGAGGGAAAATGGAGCAAGGAGAAGTGATGGAAAGTGAGGGAAAAAGAAGTGAGGAAAAATAAGGGAGCGCGTAGGAGAAATGATAGGATAGAAGTAGGTGAGGTACGAAAAATGTGAGGAAGTTGGCGAAATGAGTGGGAGTAGGGAAAATAATGGTAGGGGAAGTAGAAGAAGTGTGGGGAGGGGGTATCGGTAGTGAGAGGACAGGAAGTAGGAGAAGTGAGTGTAAGTGACAGCAAATGATTCGAAATGAGGGTGAATAGGGGAGGGAAAAACGTGATTGGTGGAGTCAGGTAGGAAATTAAGGTGGAATAACGGAAGGGAAAGTAGAGCACGTGCGCAAACGTGACACGAGAGGAAGTGATGGAAAGTGAGGGAAGGAGTAATACAAAAATAAGCGAGAACGTAGGAGAAATGGTGGAAGGATAAGTAGGAGAAATGTGAGGAAATTGGGGAAATTAAGGGAATTAGGGAAATAAGGGTAGGTGAAGTAGGGGGAGGGAGCGAGTGAGTAAGCGTAAAGCTAGGCGAAGTCAAGTAGGAGAATTTAGGAGGTGGAGGAGAGGGAAGTAAAGAAGGAGAAGGTTTGCACACGTTAATTAACGTTTTGATAGGCTAAAAAATACTTTTTTGTGAATGCGCGGAGCCTACTTCACTTATTTTTTCTGTAAAAAATAAAATCTAATATCAGTTAAGAATTTCGTTATAGCGCTATTTTTAATTTTTTTTTGTTTTTTCATCTAAAAACAATCAAAATAAGCTTTTAAACAAAAATGCCATTCAAAATTTATTTTAATTTTTTTCAATCCCTTTATGAGAATATTGTTGTTATTTATTGCATTATAAACACATATACATGATGTGCAACTCCAGCAAAAATTATTAACATTTTATCGGCAGATCCCCCTCCAACTCTGATATACAAAAAATCGAATTATCCTCAAATGTTTATTTTTTATATCTATTCTTTCAAACTTTCTTGAGAATATTCAAAAAGAGTTTTAAACATTGCGGATATAGCAAATGCATACTTCAACAAACAAATTAATTTTCAAGCAAAACAGATTTTGAATTTGAATTTAAAAAAAGTTGAAATTACCTAAAAAAGAAGAATTTTAGACAAAATGGTGTAATTTTAAACAACAGAAATTAAAAATATGTTAATAAAACTATAATTTAAGGGACAAGTAAGTTTCATTTTCAATCAAATAGAGTTATTTTCAAACAAATAGTTAATGTTTTAAACGAGAATATTAATTTTCTACCACCGATGGTAAATTTTCAAAAAAAAATATTAATTTTCAACAAATCAGTTTAATTTTCTACTAAAAGAAGGTCAATTTTTGACCAAAAATAGAATAAATCCATAATCAATTTGAAAAACTATTCATTTACTCAAAAAGTTTTCCACGAAAAAGATGAATTTTCAGTTAAAAAACTGCATTAAAAAAAATCAATTTTTAAACAAAAAATGAATTTTAATAAAATAGTTCCATATTCAACCAAACCATTTTCAACTAAAATAAAGAAGCTTTAACTAGAAGACTGAATTTTTAACAAATTAGTAGAAAAAATGAATTTTCTACTAAAAATAACGAATATTTAGAAAAATACATGAATTTTAAACCTTCAAAGTAGATTAATTTTTAAGAAAAATCATTAATTTCCAATTACGAACAATAATTTCGTACCAAAAAAGACGAATTTTCAAATACCAAATTATCGATTTTGAACTAAATATGCAATAGTTAAATTTTCAGCAAAAAAAATATGTATATTTTTAACAACATTTTTAAAAACTATTTTCATTACTTATGTTAATTACTTCAAATTACCTGGATTACACTGGATACCAAGTGGATCACTTGGCTTATCTGAATTATCCAAAAGATGTGGATCACAAGTGCATCACTTGGATCACCTAAATAACTTCGAATTGCCTGGTGTAATTGGTAATTACGTATTCTGCATTAAATGCCCAATTAATAGTAAATTACGTCGGATTAGAACTAGATTAAAATTGGATTACATTAATTAGTCCGAATTATTTGAATTTCAAGTTCATTACTTCGCCTTAGAATTGAATTAAAAGTGAATGACTTCAGATCAAAAGTGGATTACTCCAGAATACTAGGATTAACCAAAAATTACTTGAATAACTGCAGAATACTGGGATGACTCCGAGATACTTAAATTATTACAGCGGATTATAAGTGCATTACGCCTTATTACAAGTGGATTACTTCCTGTTTAATGTGGATTACTCCTTAGTGTAAATGGAGTACTTATTATTTTACTTATTATTATAATTATTCTAATTATTCTACAATATTATTCTATTATACTTATTATTCTAAGTAGATTACTCCTTTTAACATGTGGATATACAAGGATATTTCAAGTGGAATATTTCTTATTACAAGCGAATTACTTCTTTGTACGATATGATTACTTCTTAGTATAAGTGGATTACTATTTATTACAAGTGAATTAAGTCTTATTGCATCAAAGTAGGTAATTCCTAGTATGGGTAGTGTCAGATTTTTACTGAATAAAACCCCTCTTTCCGCCAATCCACGTTCTCGGAATCCGTCTTTCGCATTACTTCAGTAACATGAGGATAAGGTCAATAAGCCGTGCATCGGCTTCCAACTTACTTGCCCACTTGGACTTCTCCTTTTGCAGCTACTTGATCCTCCCTCCAGGGTACGCGTCGTCCTCGGCAGCAGAGACTAGTGTCTCTTCTAGGGCTCGCCGGCCTTCGTCCCTGTTTGGTAAATTCTTTTCCTGCAAAATACAAAAACAAACGCAAAGCTTCACATTTCTCTTTACCTGCTTTTCACCAACTGCTGCCTAACTATGACTGCTCATTGTTACGCATCTTCTCTTGCTCTTCTTTTTTCTTTTGTCGCAGAACAGACTCAGTTTCCTTTTTCTGCAGCCGGCATAGATAGAAGTTGAAGTGCCCGTATCCAGTGAGGAATAGGGTGAGGTAAAAATTCACTTCACCATGCTTTGTCCCAAGCCACGAGCACACCTCTTCTATTAGACGGGCAGTGCATCTTCCCCTATGTTCAGTGCTCCTGCACTGCTGCCATTCCAAAAGAATACGGGCTTTCTCCTGCGCTTTGATTTCTACACGATCTTGTTCCTCCAGTTGGATTCATTCGTAAACTTTTTTCCTTTCCTTGGCGAGAAGAAAAATCGGAATTACTCCTGCCACAACCATTATTGCCAGAACTGAGACAGCGCGGTACGCACTTGGTATGCGCATAGCACAACAAGATCGCCGGACTGAAACAGGTCAATTCGGATACTTCTTGATATTAGGCGCATCGGCCCAAATCTCCGATCCGCATAGGAGAATTGAATGAGCCACCCCCATCAGAACTTTCCTCTGGCTGGCTCTAGGGCCTTTAATGTTAGGCATAAGCCTAGAAAGGTTAGCCACTGCTGAGTTAGCTTTATTTGCTGATTCTTGTATTTGTGGCCAGTGCGTTAGCTTCTTGTCCACATGTTCCCCAAAGTATCGGACGGTTCTAAACGACTCTGAAGGTTCTCCTGAGATTTCGAAGGTCAACAAATCTCCACAGTGCCTCTGTTTCGTGAGGACAACAACTTCCTTCTTGTTGGCAGCCAATGAAAGCCCATGATCTTCCAGCCAATGATTGGCAAGAAACGTAACATGTGCTACTCTTTGTTGATCATGCTCTGAATCCCTTGCCAATATCATGGCTGTAAGATCATTTGCAGATGCAATCAATTTCGTCCACTCAAGCACGATTTCCAGCAAACCATTGTATACCACATTCCAGAGGTCTGGTCAAATTGCAGACCCGCGAGCCACTCCTTCAGTGACTTTATGTCTCTGCTGGCACTCTGTGTGTTCATACAACAACTTCCTCTCGTCAAAGTAATCATTGATTACCCTTCGCCGATACGCCGGCACCCTGAAACGATGCTCTAGAGCATCCAGGAGGTCAAACCACCTCGCTGAGTTGAAGGCGTTCTTCACATCGAGGGTGTTCAGTATACAAGCGTTCCTGGTTCTACTGTTACCCCGCCATGCCATTTGAGCCGTTAAGATGACTTCCTTGACTGCGCCAATTGTTGAGCGATTTGTACGGAATCCATGTTTGTTCTCCGACATTCTACCTGACTCTTCTATAGCAATCCGCAGTCGAGACCGTACGAATTTCTCTTAGGTTTTTCCGGCCTTGTCTAACATGCAGAGCAGCCTGAATGACGCGGGTGGTATGGGCGGACCCCTGCCCTTGTCAAGCAGAACCAACCTCTGTTCTTTCCACCTCTTCGCAAAGATGCCTGCTAATAAGCATGCATTTAGCATATTTGATAGAACAAATGGGAATTCATTCGCGACCAGTTTTAGAATTTCAACCGGTATTCCATCTGGACCCGGAGCTTTTCGATTACCCAAGAAAGAGACCACGATGCAGAGTTCCTCCTTGTTGAACAGTTGTACTTGTTGTTCCACTACAGTTATTGGAGCGCAGGCTCTCTCCGAATGTTCTGGAAAGATTGAACGTACGATCTCCTGCAAATTTTCTGGATCCCGTGGGGGCTCTAGAGCTCGAAATCCAAGGCAGTGGGTGACAATCTTATATCCGCGTCCCCACACATCTTTATTTACTTCACCAAGAAGCGATAACCAACCATCCTATCCTCTTGGTGGTTTTAATTGACTTCCTCAATGCCTGCTTAGCTGCAACATAATTTGCCTTAGCTGCACCAACATCAGCACAGCCCCACTTACGTTGAGTCTTCCTACGCTTTGCCAGGGCCTGCCTGCGGAGGTCAGCAATTTCGTCATTCCACCAATAGTTAGACTTCGTTTGCCCGTGCCTTAATCTTGTAGGCATCGAACTATCACATGCCTTTTTAGTCAGACACATAGTCTGTTCAACATTGCCTTCTGCCATTTTTCGTGTGGCCTTCATGGGGCGCATCGCCTCGCCAGTAAGGCCACCCGTCGGCGAGCGTTTCGAGAGCTGCAGGGCAATTGAGCTTGACAATATTCCATCCCCGAATCTTCGCGGAATCATCGACGTTTTTCCTTCCACTGGAGTACGATCCAGCCCAGAACTTAATGTACAATGTGATCGCTCCCACTGAAATCCTCAATCACCCGCTACCCACGTATCAAAGCTGAAATACCCGCAGATGCTAAAGTAATATCTATGATGGTACCCCGGCAGTCACTGCCTCTAAACATTGGAACCGTACCTGTCTTTGCATTAAAGTCCCCAACAATAATGACTTCACCATCCAACTCCCGTACACTATCCTCCAGTTCAAAGTTTTCCAGAAAACTCATTGATACCCTCGTTAGGTGAGAGATAGACGCTAACGTAGGTGGTGTTCCCACTCTTAACACACACAGCCGTCGCACTTGAACACATCAATTACTGGGAACATAGTTGCGTTATTTATCCAGATCGCTGCAGTCCCGTGTGATCCGAGTACCATTTTTTTCCGCCCATCCTAAGCATTGCTCAGAAATGATAAGCAAATCAGCATTATGCTCTCCCGCAATACGGGTAAGAAAATCACAAGCAAGTCTGCTCTTATCCAGGTTACCCTGAATAATGACCGCCATCGTTATTTCCTTCTACTCTACTCCTTGTAGACCTGACATCTATAAGATCCTGGAACATGTTCCGTACTTACATCGCTACCCATACACTCAGCGCATAGATAGCAATAAGGTTTCTCATTGAAGGCCGAGGGAACATGCCCTTCCTTATCGGCCTGCTATTTTCACTTTCTTAGCCAAGCCTTTACTGCATTCAATGAAAGCCATCCTGGTTCCCCAACGACGGGGTTTCTAGATATTTTCTTTGACATCCTCACATTTTTTAGGAAGAAAAAACTTTTTCAAGGCTTCCCTAACCTCTTGCTCATCAGTTGTAGGGTCCAGATCCTTAACATCAAGCCTGGCTCTCGGTATAAGTTGACGAACCTGCCCATTTTCACCAACAGCCGCTATCAGAGCCTCGCTTAATTTAGCTTTGGCCTCCAACCACGCGCCCACTTCAACAAAGGCATCACCTGTCCTTGTTTCTCTTAAACCTTTAATAGTGACCTTCATTTTATCCGGGCTTACTTTGCTGCGGACCAGTTTGAGGACGTCCGCATACTTTTTCTTGACAGCTGGTTTTATCAGCACTGCCTCCAGACGGACACGTGTTGTTCGCCTTTTTGTTGGTATAGAGGGTCGTGTTGTTGCACTTTCCCCCTCTATCTGCGCACCTGTTTCACCCTCTGCTGTAATTTTCTTCCGACGATTATGCCACCCTTGCTCCTTCAACTCAGAAGCTTCTCTGGCAAGATGAATCTTCTTCGTTGGATGCAGAAAAGAGCTTTCACCAGGGCTAGACGTGTTCTCGGCTATCCTCTTCTTATTACTCTGAACCTTTGGGCATTGAGGTCCACGTTAACCTGTTCCTTTGAATTTTTGATCGGGTTCCGTAATTCCGGCCTAGTCTCACTCTGAACAGTCCTAAATTCGGTCAAGGCGTTAGTAGTTTTTTCCAATCCTTCTCTTATTTTCCGGTCCATATTTGGCCTCTCCTCGCAATGTTTCCTCATTGCCTCGAAGACGTCTGTAAGCTTGTTCAAAAACTCGTTTAGGGTCATCTCCATTTTTGAAGCCTGGTTGTGTTTTACATCCTGCTGTACAATGCTTCTTTGGCTCCCCCCAAAATCCTTGGAGCTGACATCGACCATCGGGGCTTTCACCCGATCGGAATCGATGGAGAGATCTAGCCTCTCTTGGGATATTTCTTTGGAGAGAAGCTGGGTCATATTTGGTTTCTCATAAGGAGTTCCTTCCCCTATCTGGTTTTTGTCCGCCCAGGTATTTAATTTCCCCAATATCACCCATATCTGGTAAGTGTTCTCCTTTCCGCAACCCGGGGAGGCGCCCGATGGGGTATCAGCAACCCCGCAAGTGGATTACTATTTGAAGCAAGTAGAGTAAGCCTTATTCCAAATAGATCACTCCTTATTACGAGTTGATTAGTTCTCATTGAAAATCTATTACACCTTATAACAAGTGGATCACTATAAGTGATAACTACTTAATGCAAGTGGATTATTTGTTATTAAGAGTTTATTAATGCCTAATACAAGTGTATTACTCATTATTCCAAGTGTATTACTTCTTATTTCAAGTGTATTCCTCCTTATTACGAGTTAATTACTCCATTTGACAAGTCGATTACTCTTTATTACAAGTGGATTCCTTCTTATTAGAAGTGAATTAATTAATTAATCCTTACTAAAAGTGTATTACTCCTTATTAGAAATGGATTACTATTTATTACAAGTTAGTTTATTTCTTATTAAAAGTATATTAGTTCCTAATACAAGTGTATTAATAATTATATTGCGATTCAGTTACTCTTTATTACAATTTGATTACTTCGGATTTTAAAATATGTTAATAAAAATATTATGTGGTTTAATGAACGCAATGTGTTTCCGTATATATTATTTATTATTAAAGTTATGACTTTTATCATTATGATTATTTTTATATGTTATTTCAAGTTTAAAAAAGGAACCTTGTTAAAAATAGTTTTTAAAATCGAGAAAAATATTCTAATATTAATTGTAACTAATTTTGGAAAAGAACTCGAAGTGAACTTTGAAACAAAATATTTCGGAATTTCTTTATTTGACAATAATTATTTAGAGTTAAATTCTTTTCTTTTTCTTTTTGAGTAAGACTTGCAATTCTTATTTAATTCTAATACTGTAGTGCTTATATCTTATTCCTTAAAAGATCCACTGCAAATATTATTAGTACGTTTTTGTTTTAAAAAATTTATTTATGAAAACATATTGTTTACAAAAATAAAGATTTTATGATCCCTAAGGTAAACCGTTAAAACTATTGCTAAATAAACAATGAAAATTGGGAAATATTTTAGGAAAAGTTCACCTCGAGTTCTTTTTCCAAACTAGTTATAATTAACAATAAAATATTTTCATCGATTTTATACATCATTATTAACAACGTTTATTTTTCAGCTTGCAATAACTTTAGCTCATGCTTAATTTAAAAACATGTTAATGCATTTAATTTAAATTTAATTTAATTTAATTTTAATGTTAAAACATAAAAAATTTTCAAACCACAATTTTAAAAATTCTGCACAAAAAAATTTTACTGAAATTTTCCAGAAAATAACTTAAAATTTTCCTAACAATCTATAGAATATTGTAAGATTAACTAAAAACTTTTTCAAATTCATCAAAAACTTCTTCTTTACAAAATTGTTATTCTGGAAATCTAAAGAAAATTTTTTATTTTCTTGTAACCTTTTGTAATTTGATCTCAGCTTCATCTTTGAAAATTTTCAACGATCTACATGAAAAAAATGGAATTTTTGACAAGTTTAAAATTAACTTGGAATTGTTTGAATAGTTGAAAATATGTATTAGGCATAATAGAACTTTTTTGTAATTTTGTATTTCTGATTCAATTTTCTCTTAGAATCCTTTTTCAAAATAAAGAAATAATTTCAAAATAAACCGTGAATTTTGAAACAATTTTATTGTTCTCTTGAAACCTTTAAAAATTCTTAAAAGGCTTCTCATTTTTTCTTCTAAATCTTCAAAAATGTACATTTCGTTTTAAAATTTTCCGAATCTTCTCAAGATTTCCGTTATTTTCGATTTTTTTCTAAACTATTGTAACTTCTAAAAATCAAGAAAAAATTTAATTCGAGAAATTTGTTTTACAATCGTGTAGATTCTTTCTCGACATATTTTAGAATCTTCAAAAATTAACTTTTTAAAATAAATTCTGAATAAATTTGAATTTTCCCAAAATCTTATTGTTCATGTGGTAGAAAAATTAAAAAATATTTAAACTGAAAATATAAAATTAGAAAATTTTAAAAAGTTAGTATAAAATTATAACAATTTTCAAAACTTCTCTACCGATAAGGTTTATTCTATTACATGACACTCATTGAAGAATGTGAAATAATTTATATATTCATTCAATTATTCTTTAAAAGACATAATTTAGTCACTTTAATTGAAAATTAATATTTATTGATCATTCTTTTCTGTAGATTCGATTAAAATGATTATGATCAATAATTCAAAATTTAAATAACCTGATATACGAGAATAAATCAATATAAAATGGATAAAATAGCAATTTGTAAAGTATTTTGAAAACTTGATTGCTATGTTGCGATTTCCTTTTTAGAATAGAACCCTTTAGTTCATGTTTAATTTAAAAGCAAGTATAACGAAGATTCCTTTTTCGTCTCAAATCTTAAGCTAAATTTCATTAAAACAGTTATTTTGAAAAGCAAATTTTCAAATTAATTCATTAAAATTAATTAAAATTGTTTAAAATATGTAATTTTAGTTCATTTAGTTATTATTAATTATTATTTAATAAAAATACATAAAAATCGTTAAGAGACATTTATACACGGACATGCATGTGTGTAAACTGTTTTTATTTACTCTTTTTAATTTGCATAATTTAGGTAGTTTGAATTTTTCCGGGAAGAATGACGTCACACGGATGTAGCCAATCTCTGCATTTGGTGAAAAATGCCACAAGCGGGCGCCATATTTAAACTTTATTGAAAAAAAAAAAGAATGTTATTATTCGATTATTGGGTTTGATTTTTTGTAGATGCGGCTTTCTTAAACATGATGACAGAGATGGTTTAGGTGAAATATTTTACATTTTATACTAAGACTCTTCTATTTTCTCTCATCAATTTGACAGTGGGTAACTGAATCTCACACACTTCGCGATGAAATTAAAGCCTTTTATCTGACAAATTGTTCGGTTCATAATTTCACGATTCAAAGCCTTTTAATTATAGTACTTCATCCCGCTATAGATATCGCGAATTAATCTTCGTAATACTCGCAATATCTCACGTACTTTACGCTCTAATGCGTAAAATTGTGCCTTGCATTAAGTGAATCCACCTACTGTTAGAGTCACTATAATTATTATCTTCCTCGAAATAACGCTACAATGCTACCGTTATTTAGTGACCACTATGATTTTATATTATCATCACTTTGATTACTGTTCAACCTCCTGTGTAATATTCGTAATTCACATACATGTATTTTTTAGTATAAAGTATGATTCACAACAATAATTGCAAACCTTATTTAAAACTTATTATAAAAAAACAGAATTGTATGTTTATTTATAGCAAGAATCACCTGCATGTAACCAAAGATCATGTAGGAAGTAAAATTTTTCCGGAATTAAAAAGACTTTTTTCTTGAATATACATATAGCTATTACTAGTGACTATTTTATATAAAAATATGTTTTATTATGTACCTTTTTTTGAGCTCAGACTGTGTCAAGGTACCGTCTGATATCTGACGACTCACCTGGCCCTCTACTGTAAGACATCTGAGCTCGAGCTCAAGCTCGAGCTGGAAGCTCCGCGGGGCGTTATTATAATACTTCGGCAAATTACTTTTTATTAATTTAAGTGTTGAAAAAAGTATGTTTGGAGTGCACATTTCAAAAAGAAATTTGCATTTTTTATACATTTTTAAGTATCATAGGGGTTGTATACAGAATTACAGAATAACTATTTAATTTAAAAGTACCAACGCAATATGATACAGTAGCCTTCGGTTGAGCATCACATGGTCCATCTTGAGCTCGAGCTTGAGCTCGGGCACCTTACAGCAGAAAGGGTCAGCTGAAGCGTTAGGTATCATACGGTACCCTGCTACATTGTAGTAATTGATTTGTTGCAAATTTTTTTTTAATAATTAATTTTTTAAAGAAAATCAAAATTAATCTGGTATGGTTAAGGATTAAACAATTTTGTAGAAAATTAAACTTTTTGGTTAAAAGTCATCTTGTTTACTAGCAATTAAACTATTTTTATAAAAATGTTACGTTTTGGTTGAAAATTACTTTTTCTGTTAGAAAATCTTGTTTTTTTTTAAACTTAAACGTTTTTGTATAAAATTCGTGTTTTTTGCTTTAAAGTTAAATATTTTTTTGAAAATTAATGAATTTTGTTATATTTTTGTATTTATTTTTGTAAATAATTATGTATATGTAATAATTTTTGTAAATAACTTGTGTTATTTGGTGAAAAATTAATTTTCATGCTGGAAAATTCATCGTTTTTAGTTGAAAATTTAATTGATGGGTTGAAATTAAAACCAGTTTTTCAAAGATTGAAATTTCGAAAAATTCTTCTTTCAGATTGAAAAAATTTTCTTTTGGGTTGAGTTCTTTTGTCAAAAATTCATTTTTTTTTAAATTTATTATTTTATTTAAAAAAAAGACAATCGTCTACCAAAACAATCTACTTTTAACAAAATACGTGGATTTTCAACGAAATAGTTAAATTTGTAATTAAAAAGATAAATTTTTATACAAATTGTTGAATTTTGAGCTAGTAAAGATCAATTTGTAAAAAATAACGGAACAGTTAAATTCTCTGGTAACGGAATGAATTGTTAATCATTCTACCAAAATGACGAATCTTAAATTGAAATAGTTGATCTTTTTACCAAAACATGCATTTTTAACCATACAGATTAATTTTGGTTACATTTTCTACTGGAATAGTTAAATTTTTAGTTAAAATAAATTTATTTTCAACAAATTAGTTAATCTTTCAGCCAGATATGAATTTTCAATTAAAAAGATCAATCTTTAAACATAAAAATTAAATTTTGACCAAATTTGTTAATTTTGACTTGTTCTTTAATTCATTTTTTTCAATTTTTTAATCTTATGTGTAATACTATTAATTCTTCATGTAATTAAAATATAAATTTGAATGCTATTCGTTATTTTGATTTCATATCATTACACATTTAGTGAATTCTTGTTGGTTTTACCACAAATACATAAAAACATTTGTTCACTTTCTTTGAAAAAAAGTGATCGAAGTAGCTCTAGTCTCCCCTAAATATATTTTTAAAACTATAAGATGTTTAATTGATTTCAAAAAATTAAAGGGATTTTAAAGGGTTTCAAAAATGTTATGGTATTCTTAAAGATTTCGAGGAATTTTAAAGATAATTCAAAGGATATTAAAGGATTTGAAAGAATTTGAAATATTTAAGAATAGTTTATAACTCCGAGATTTTTTAATCGATTTCAAAATAAAGCCATTTTGAAGGATTTCAATGATTTTATGGTATTTTTAAAGATTCGAAAGAATCTTAAAGAGAATAAGATATCAAGGGATATCAAGGGAATTCAAAATATTTAAATGAATTTGAAATATTTGAGGAATTTTTTTCAAACACCAACATTTTTCAATAGATTTCAATAAATTAAAGGGATGTTAAAGGAATTCAATATCTTATGATATTTTTGAAAATTCAAACGAATCTTAAAGAGAATCAGAAGATTTTATGGGATATCAAAATATTTCGGAAAATTTGAAATATTTGAGAGTACTTTCTAACTCAAAGATTTTGCAATCAGTTTCAATAATCGTAAAGTATTTTAAAGGATTTAAAAGGTTTCATTTTATTTCTAAAGATTGAAAAATTTTTTTTAACGATTTGAAAGATTCTGTATAATATCAAAAGATTTCGAAGAATTTGAAATGTTTGAGGGTAATTTAAAATCCATGATACGGTGTTTTATCAGGCCAATATTTTTCAATTTACTTAAAAAATTTGGAGGTACTTTAAAGGATTTAAAAGTTATAATTGTATTCTTAAAGATTTCAAAAAATTTTAACTAGACTTAAAAGATTTTAAGGGATATCAAATGATTTTTAAATATTCTGAAATATTTGAGAGTATTTTAAAACTCTTAGATTTTTCAATCTAAGATAGTACACATTAAACGTGACAGTTTTAAGGTAATGTTCCGCGGAACTATTTTAAATTATATAATATACACTTACAATATTACGTTAAAATTAAATTTTTTAAAGAAGTTAGGTAAAATAAATTACTTTTAAAAATAATAAATTATGCTTTAACTTGACTAAACTGAGATAATCTGAAAAATCTAAGATCCATAAGCCCTAAATATTCAAATAAATCCATAACCAATTGAATTCCAGGTCATTTCCTTGTTTCTCGGTCAAGTCACCATCCCGATTTATTTGTTTGTTTCACCCAAGTTTTTAAAGAATCAAACAAAATTTTCTTCAATAAGCCAAATTTTTTCTCTTTTAGTTTCCAACAAAATCAAAGCTAATTTTTCTTTCTTGTATGTCACATCACATCAATATGTGTAACATCTTGTTCCTAAATTTTATTCCGGCAGCGTTCACTTTCAATTATTCAAATAAGGAAAGATGCGAAGTAACTGATAGGCTTCAATGGGTCTGCTTCTCAACCACCTCATATACTTGTCTTCTCAAGACTAATTCTTGTTTGGAATATCAGACATGAGAAGGTCATCAGCAAATATACCTGCTACTAAAAATTAGGGCAATATTAATGTCCTATTACATTACTGATAGCCAGATAAACGAATATTAATCATTGTGGATCCATTTTTCTACCTGACCCATAAAACCCAATTAAAATGCAAAGGGTAAACAAGAATAGAAAAATGGATGACAAAGAAAAGACTGAGAGACAATAGAACCTGAATGCTTTTTCTTCTTCTTAACAGATATTTTATATTCGTTTCTTTATTTTAAACACCATAGGTAGGGTGGTCACAAAGTACCCTGGCTTTAAAAATTGCACCATTATAAATTAAGTTCCAAATAGAATTTAAATGAAATTAACAAATGATACTAAAATATTCTCCTTAATTTTAGCTAAAAATAAAAATTGCACCTATTGGAAATTGGATTTCACAACACATTCCACTTTAAACTTCTCCTTAATTTTAGCTAAAAATAAAAATTGCGCCTATCGGAATGTTAGCTTCAAATAAAGAATTGCGTTAGAGCGCAATCAATTATTCTCTTTAATTTGAGCTGAAAACAGAACTTGAACCTATCCAAAATTGAATTAAAATCGAATTCAAATCAATCAATTATTCTGCATAATTTTAGCTAAGAACAAAAATTGCATCTATACCAGAAATTCAATTTCAAGTCCAATTTAAATCAAATCAATCAGTTATTCTCGCTAATTTTAGCAAGAATTGCATCTATCAGAAGTTGGATTTCAAATAACATTCAAATAAAATATTCTCCTCAATTTTACTTGAAAATCCACATCGTATCTATGGGAAAATCAATTTCAAATCATATTCAATTAAAATCTTCTTAATTTTAACTAAAAATAAGAAAAAGTGACCAAAGTGATAAATTTCTAATCCAAAACGTGACTTTAAGTGATAAAGTGTATTAATAAACTGACTTTTTTTAAATTAAAAGACTTTAAAAGACTTAGATTCATAAAAATTCAAGTTAATTTAAAAAACAAACTCAAAACATTCCATTGAAATCAAGATGATTTTGAAAGAATTCAAGATGAAATAAACCAAAACTAAAAAAATAAATTGACTTAAGTAAAATCCAGAATAAATGAATAAAGATTTTGGATGAATTACAAATTAATTCAAAAGAGTCGTAAACAAATATTTGAATGTGATATTTCCTGCAATTCTGGAAAATTGATTAGAATAACTTTAAATCTTTTAAAATATCCTAAAATATTTCAAATAATTTGAAATCTTTGGAAAACCCTTGAAACTTTCTCAAGCTGTTGAAAATGTGGAATTAAAAAAAATACCCTAAAATGTTGAAAATTCTTTGTATTTACTCGCAATAATTTATTATTGAAACTTTTTGAATATCTAGAAATCTTTAAAAATAAACTAAAATGTTTTAAATCCTTTGAAATCTCATTAAATTACTGAATGCAATAAAAATTCTTCGGGATATTTTAAAATGGACAAATATATTTCAAATTTCTTTTGAAATACCATGAACTTTCTAAGAACTCTTCAAGGTCCCTTGGAATTTTTTTAAATACCCTAGAATATTTAAAGTCATTTAAAATTATTGAAATATTTTGAAACTTTTTAAAGTGCTCGAACATTCCTTCGAATTTTTTAAAATATCCTTAAATGTTTTAAATCTTCTGTAATCACTTAAAATGATTAAAATCTATTAAAAATTTCTTGTAATCTTTTAAATTTCGAAAAATTTCAAAATCCTTTTGAAAGCTCTTGAAATCCCTTGAAATTTTGTAAAACTCTCGAAAATTCCTTATAATGCTTTCAGAAATCATAAAATATATGAAATCCTTCGAAATTTCAGCTAACTTCTAAAATCGATTGAAAAATCCTTGGGATTATTTAAAATACACTAAAATATTTCAAACTTTTTAAATATTTTAAAATCCCTTAAAATTTGCACAATTATTTTTAATTTGTCAACATTTTTAAAAATACTATAAAATTTCCATGGATACCATCAAAATATTTGAATCTCTTAGTAATTACTTGGCATTTTCAAAAATGCTCTAAAATATTTTAAGTTTTTTGAAATCCTTTAATTCTTGTCAATAAATTCATGGAAATTCAATAGAATATTTTCCCCAACAGCCGCGCCGGAACCTGCGTCTTACACGCTCTTTCAGAAGAATCTAAGTTGGTGTTTTCTCGATTTTTGACGTCACAGCGAAGTGAAGTGGAATTTAGTCCTCTAGAGAACTAAGTAATGGCATGCGCATCCGCAATCTACCCCTTCTCCCTGTGACTGCGCATCGCAACTTAGTGTCTTCAGAACGAGTTTAGTCGCTCCTATCGGTCTGAATGTTAGAAAATGTAGTCTTGGAATGTTCCTAAGAACCCTGAAATATTTCAAACTCTTTCCAATCTTTGAAATCTTTTGAAAATTTTTAAGACTCTTGAAAATATCTTGGAATTGAAAGTACTATAAAATATTTCTAAAGAATTCAAGAGAATTTAGAAATAAGTACAGACCTGAATTCAATAGTGGTGCGGGATAGTGAGACGAAGACAGTTAAAATGATGGGAGATGACGGGAAGTAGAGGAACAGAAGGGGAATGAAGAAATGGGAAGTAGGGAAAATGAAAAGATTGCGAAGTAGGGAAAAGAAAAGGATGCGAAGAAATAGAAATGATGGGAGGGAAGGTTAAGAAAGTAAGGGAAAATGAATATAGGGGAAGTAGGGAAACGCAGATGCGAGGGGAAACCATGGAAGGGAAAGAAGAAGAAATAAGGGCATGTTAAGCAGAAAGAGTGATAAGAAATGAGAAGAGGGAAATCAGGGAAAGTAAGGTGAAATGAGGAGAGGGGGAAGTAGGGGAGTTGAAGGGAAATGGGTTGGACGGTAGAGGAGCTGAGGAGAGTAGAGTAGGGGAAATAAGGGGGAATTAGGAGAAATGAGTGGATGGAAAGGAGGTAAAATGAAGGGAGAAGTTAGAGGAAGTTAAAGGAAATGAGGAGAGAAAAATAAGGCAATAGGACGTAAAAGAAGGGATGAGACATGGGAATTAGGGTGGTGAGGAAAGTAAAGTGTGTATAGATGATGGGAGAGGAAGTAGAGGACATTATCAGAAATGATAAAAGGCGAAGTAGGGGAAATGATGGCAAATGGTGGTAGAAGAAGCAGGAGAAATAACGAAGGGGAAGTAGGGGAAATAAGGGGATGTGGAATAGAAAGAGTAATTAGGAATCAAAGGAGTTGAAGTAAGGAAAGTTACGCGAAATGAGAAGCAGTGAAAGTAGTGGTATTGCGGGGAAATTGAATGAAGAAAATAGGGGGAAAAAGGTAAAGTGAGGGTAGGAGAACTAGTGAAAGTGCTGGGAATGAGATAAAGGAAAGCAGCGTAAGTGAGGGTATGGGTAATATGATAATTAAAGAGAGTGGAAATAAAAGTTTGGCAAGTTAGAGACAATAAGGGGTGAGGAGAGAGGGAACAAGATGAGGAAAAAGACAGAAAAGTGAGGCAAAGCGATGCTTGAAGTTTGAGTAAGGTAAATAGAGGAGAGTAAATGTAGAGGTATTAGGGGAGGGAAAATATAGGAGGGGGAAGTTTAAACGAACTATTTAACGTCTTAAGAGACGAAACTATTTTTTGTAGGTAGACAGCGCCTACTTTGACTAATTTTTAATTGAATTTTTTTTAGTCAGCAGGCAAGTATAACTGGAATTGGTTGATACTTGCGTTGACATATCCAGATGATCCAATCCGATTCCAATCATCTGATCATTGAAATGATTCCATTCATCATTCCAAATTATTCCAATAATGTCAAATGATTATCCCAAACGTCCTCCTGATTATTTAAAATAAAAGAAGTTTTGAAAATTGTTTAAAATATTTGAAAATGGTCATATCAGTTTATTTTATACAAAAACTCTGCTCTATTTACGTTTGTCTGAAATTCTCATTCCATACGTGCGGATTTATTCGACATTGTATGTAGATGAAGGACCAAGCGAAGATCCCTAAATAGATAAGTGAGACATTCCTCTTGGACCATCTTCGATTGCTTCTTATTTGTAAAATGCAAATCGCTTGCAGTCGCAACACGAGTCTTAAAACACCCCTCAGAAGGGGAACAAAATTGTGGCCTGTCCTCTCTGGCAGCATTCGTTTCTAGGAAGCAAGTATTATGTTGCCAGAAAATTGTTTTTTAAAGCCGAATACTGTTTTATGATAGGTACTTGTGCTTGGAGTCCAACCTTTAGATTTTCACACTCATCAAATAATAATAAAGATTTCCAAAGAAAAAAAAACAACAATTTTCAAAGGAATTTGTAAGCATAACTAATATCACAAAAACATCTATTGATTGGAATTGCAATCATTACAATTAAAGTTTGCCTTGTAAGTCTGAAAAATATATTAAAACTTATTTGATTAAAAATATACAGAAATCTTTAGAAATACTTGGCAAACTCCGACTTCAATTATTCCAATTACAATTATTTTCTGTGTTGATTTTACTGATAACTTTTCACTTGGCTTTGTAGATGTTTTTGGTGCGCTTTCCTTTCATATTATTATGAAATTTAATTTAAAAATTTTATTGATGAGTTAGGAAGTTATGGGGACTTACAATATCTTCAAAAATTATTTTTATAGTAGAACTGTTTTCATTAATATAGTTCAAAATTGATGGAAGAACAGGAAGAATTAATTGACCTAACTTTATTATTGTATTTTGTATGATGGAAGGAGGGTGTGTATGAAAAAAAAATCGACCTGAATTAATTGAGCTTGATAAGACAATCGAACTACTTTGTTAAACATTAATTTCTGTTTTGTTTAAAATTTCTCTCTTTGGTTTAAAATTGAACTATATTGTTAAAAATCCGTTTCTCTATTGTTTGTAAATTCATTTTTTCGAATCAAAATTATTTAATACCTTTTTTGCTTGAATTTTTTTTCGATAAAATATTCAACTTTCTGGTTGAAAATATTTTTTTTCGTTGGTAAAATGCATGCAATTTTTGGAAAAATAGTCTTTTTTGGTAGAAAATTAATCTTCTTTGAAAATTCATCATTTTGGTTGAAAATGAGCCATTAAGTTTTTGAAAATGTTTTTCCTACGGTTGAAAATAATTTTTTTGTTTAAGATTCATCTCTTTGATTGCATATTAAACTATTTCGTTGATAAATCGTTTCTTTTTTGTTTGAAAATTGATTTCTTTTCAAAATGAAAATTTAATTATTTTTTCAAACTATTGGTTGATTTAACTATTACGTTGATAATTCATATCTTTTGGTGAAATTCAACTGTTTTCTATTTAAATTTAAATCTTTCGTGCATAAAATTTAAACTATTATATTTTTCCTGGAGAATTTGTAATTTTTACTTAAAAGTAGAATTTCTTTGTTAAAAAATCAATTTTTTTAATGAAAAATTAATCCTTTTGGTTTTAAATTAAAATATTTGTTTGAAAATTCATCTTTTATTACTTGAGAATTCATTTCTTTTGCTTATGATGTAACTAATCCATTTTTGTTAAAAATTTCATCTGCTTTGATGAAAACTTTAACTGATTGGTTAAGAATTTCCGTATTTTATTGAAAGTTTGTCTTTTTTGTTAGCAAGTTAATTTGGTAGTAATAAAATTAACTTTTTGATAAAAACTCAACTGTAACGTATAGACTTTTGGGGGGAGGGGGGGGGGGTTAAAATAAACAATTTGGTTGAACTACATAATTGATTGAAATCTTGTTTTTATTTGGTTGAAAATTAATTGTTTAATCTCCAAAAACCATTCCATTATTGGTTGACAATGTATCTTTGATAAGTTTAAAATTTAACTATTTGGTAGAAGGCTCATCTATTTTGTTAAAAAATCGTCTTTTCGGATAGAAAATTAATCTTATTTGTTGAAAATTCCTCTTTCTGATTGAGGATTCAACTGTTTTGATAAAAATTTGTCTTGGTTGGTTGAATTTAATTGTTTGAAAATTCGTTTCTTTTTTTTTAAAATTGATTAGTTAAACACTGAATATTTAACTATTTCATTTTTTTCAAACTTATCTTTGTTATTAGAAAATTTATATATTTTGTGGAAAACTAATCTTTATGCAGAAAATTATTCTGCCTTTTTGGTTTAAAATTCAACTGCTTCGTTAAAAATTTGTCCTTTTTGATTCCAAATTTATCTTTTATAGTAGAAGAGTTTTCTATTTTAGTTGAAAAGTGATATTTCTTAGTAATTTTTTTGTTTGAAAATTTAACTTTTGGGTTAAAAGTGGAAATATTTGGTTAAAAGTTTAACTATTTTGTTAAAAGTTTATCTCTTTTGGTTAAAAGTTGAAGTGTTTGGTTGTCCGTACCATTTTTTGGTAGAAAATAACCTTTGTTGTTGAAAAATTCGTCTTTTCGGGTTAAAAATTCATCTGTTTTTATAGTAAATATTTTTTGGTTAAAATTGCAACTGTTTTTGGTTAATTTTTAATATTTTATTTTCAAAAATTCTTTCATAGTTATAAATTCAACTGGTATGTCGAAAGTGAGTTTCCATTCTTTATTTCAACTGACAATTACATTTTTATCGCGATCCGTTGCCAAGCCTGTTCCATTTAGTTGTCAGTGTCACTTTGAGATTCTCAACTAACACATCCATTTCCTCGAAAATGGGCCATTTTTTCTAATCAACATTTTTTTGGTATCTGGTATGTTGGCAGTAAGTTTCCATTTTTTATTTAAACTGACGATTATATTTTTTATCGTGATCCGCAGCTAAGATTCTTATTTCAGACATCTATTAAATTGAATGAGGGTTTTTTTTGTATCTGGTATGTTGGCAGAAAGTTTCCATTCTTTATTTAAACTGACGATTACATTTGTATCGCGATCCGCAGCCAAGTCTGTTCCATTTTGTGCTCAGTGTCACTTTGAGATTCTCAACTGACATATCTATTTTCTCGAGACTGAATAATTTTTTCCAATCAATTCGTTTGGTTCGCATCTAGTATGTCGGAAGTTTTCATTTTTTATTTAAATACATTTTTGATCGCAGTCCGCAGCCGTGTCTATTCCAATTTGTGTTTAATATCACTTTGAGATTCTCAACTAGCAAATCTATTTCTTCGAAAATGTGTAATTTTTTTCTAATGAAAATTTTTTTTGTATCCAGTATGTCGAAGGTAAGATTTTATTTTTTATTCAAACTGACGATTACATTTTTTTGCGTTCTGCAGCCGAGTCTGTTCCAATTTATGGTCAGTATCACTTTGAGATTTTGAACTGACACATATATTTCCTCGAAACTGGATAATTTTTTTCAAATAATTCATTTTTCTAGTTTCTGGTACGTCCGAAGTTTTTATTTTTTATTTACACTCAATATTATATTTTTATCGCGATCCGCAGCCAAGTTTGTTCGATTTTTTGATTAGTGTCACTTTGAGATTCTCAACTAAAACATCTATTTCCTCGAAATTGGGTAATTTTTTTATCAAATTTTTTTGTTTGGTAATCTGGTATGTCGAAAGATAGATTTAATTTATTATTCAAACTTACGATTACATTTTTTATCGCGATCCGCAGCCGAGCCTGTTTCAATTTATGGTCAGTGTCACTTTGAGATTTTGAACTGACACATCTATTCGCTCGAAACTGGGCCATTTTCTCTAATCAATTTTTTGTTGGTTCCTGGTATGTCGGAAGTTTTCATTTTTTGGTTAAAACTGACGATTACATTTTTTATCGCAGTCCGCAGCCGTGTCTGTTAGAATTTGTGTTTAATATCACTTTGAGATTCTCACCTGATCAAGGTTTTTTGCATCTCGTATGTCGGAAGTTTTCATTTTTTATTTAAACTGGTGATTACATTTTTGATCGCAATCCGCAGCCGAGCATGTTCAAATTTTTTTTCTTCAGTCTGAAAAATTCCGATTTTGTTGAATGTCTAGTTCTTTCTTGCTAACCTTAAATTGTACCAGAAAGATCAATGAATACTTAAGCACCTAATTAGAGTACATAAAGTATAGAATCTAAAAAATATATAATTGGACGTCATCGATCAAAATGAAGATGTTCTTCCTGTATCTCATATCCTTTCATCGCTCTTTTTATTGTAGAGAGAAAGAGCGCCCTCTACTTATAGATGTTCCTTGAGGCGTGGCAAATTTACGTCGATCAATCATTAATCGAATCCAATAATCAGGCGCTTGTACGAGCTTTTTTCATAGCTTCGTTCTTCGGTAGTCCATGCACATTAAAGCACTGGTAGATTATTTCTTTTTTTGGGGAAAAACGCAACAGCCATAGAATCGAGAACCAGTCTGCTGAGTCAGATGTTTCGTTCCTTGGTTGCCCAATCACCAAGGATTATGAAAATTTTTTCTACACAAAATAATATCAATCCTTTATTTATTTTAATTAATTATTTAAAATAATTTTATTTTAAAATATAAAATTATTAGAAATGTTATCAATTATGAAAATAACTTTTATTAATAATGAAATAAATATTAATTCAATTTATTTAACACATGAGGAATAAAAGGTCAGAAAGTAACCTTATTTTTAAAGTTCATCTATAAACTACATTAACAATTTTTTGTTATTTTGACCCCCCATCCCTTCAAAATAAGAAAGCCGTTTGCTATACATGGATTTTACGTTTGTTCTTAGTTTTTTTCGCGTTTTAATGAGTTGTTCTACAGTGAGTAGAACTTTGAACTACAAATAAAAATTTTATAAAAAGTCGAATATTTGTCCGAAATACATGAATTTTCAACAAAACAGTTGAATTTTTAATGAAAAAGTAAATTTTCTATCAATTAGTTAATTTTTTCAATAATTAGTTTAATTTTTAACCAAATACTTGAACTTTCTTCCAAAATAGTTGAATTTTAAACGGAAAAAAATACATTCAAATTATCTTTGTTAATTGAAAATATATATCCATATTTTGTAAAAATTTCGTCTTTTGGCAGAAAGTTAATCTGCTTCGAAAATTCATCTTTGAGTGTAAAAAATTCAGCTATTTGGATCAAAATTAAACTATTTTGTTAAATATGTAATTATTTTTTAAAGATGAAACTATTTTGTAAAAGTAATTTTTTTTAAAGTCAACTGTTTTATTTAAAATTTGTCCTTTTGGCATAAAGACTCATCTTTTACATTACAAAAGTCATACTTTTTGGTTCAAAAATTCAACTTTTTTGTTACGGAGATCTTTTTTTATCGAAAATTCAACCGTTTAATTGCAAAATCGTGATTTTCGATTGAAAATTTATATTTTCTAGTAAAAAAGTATTCTGTTTTGGTTGAAAAATTAACTTTCTTAATTAATTATTTGTTAAATTTAACTAATTGGTCAAAAGTATAACTATTTTGTTAAAACTCGTGTCTTTTGATTGAAAGTTTTTATTATTGGCTGTTCATGCAATTGATTGATAAAAAATTAACTTTGTTGTTGAAAAATTCGCCTTTTTATGTTAAAAATTCATCTATTCTTGTAGTAATTTTTTTTTGTTAAAATTGCAACTGTTTTTGGTTCAATTTTAATATTTTATGTTTAAAAATTCGACCATTGCTATAAATTCAACTGGTATGTCGAATGTCAGCTTTCATTTTTTATTTAAACTGATCATTAAATTTTGTATTGTTTTCCGCAGCCGCGCCAGTTTTTTTCAAATGAACAATTTAATTTTTAAACAATTTTTTGAATTTTAAACCAAATTTTCTACCAATTAATTAATTTAAAAAAAAAACAGTCAAACTTTTAACTAAATAGTTTAATTTTCTACCAAATGGTTGAATTAAAAACTAAAAACAAAAATGTATGTTTTAAAACAGCGATTAAATGTTTTACATTTTCTGTATAAAAAATTAATTTTCAACAGCAACAATTAGTTTTTAAACAAAAATAATAATTTTAGATCAGTTAAATTGGGCCAAACAAGAAGATTTTTAACAAAATACATAATTGAATCCACAGTCAAAAAGATTAACTTTAAAAAAAGAACATAAATTTTCTACCAAAAAACACGAATTTTCAAAAAAATATAGTATGTATTTATATCAAAAAAGTTAATTTTCTACCAAGTAATTACTTTTCAAATAAGTAGTTTAATTGTTAAACAAATAGTGACATGTTTAGTTAAAAAAATTATTTCATAACAAAAAACGAATTTTATATCCAGCAGTTAATTTTGTAAATAAATAATATAATTTATAACAAAACTTTTGTATTTTTTACTATGAAAGATAAGCATTTAACTAAAAAAGATAATTTTTCATCAAATAATGGAATACTTACATTTTCAGTTTAAAAAAAAAATATAGTTGAATCCATAGCCAAAAAGATGAATTGTCAAAACATAGGATTAAGTTTCTACCCATAAAAAGAGGAATTTTAAAATAGATGAATTTTTCACAAAACAGTTGAATTTTCCACTCGGTGCTATGAATTTTTACAACAAATTTAATGGAATAGATAAACTTTCAGATCTAGAGAAAATTGTAAGAAACAAACCAAATTTTATCAAGTATTTCAGTTTTCAAATGAATGGTTTAATCTTTTTATGGTTTAAATTTCCACCAAAATAGTTTAAATTTTAACGAATCAAAATGAATTTGAATCTAAAAATCGTAGAGTTATATTGTCAGTATACACAATTAATTTAAAAAAAAAAACGATTTTTTCTAGCAGTTGAATTGAACCAAAAACTACAAATATTTTTAAAAATTGTTAAATCCACTCCCAAAAGATGAATTTTCAAAAAAGAAGATTAATTTTCAACTCAAAAAAACGAATTTTCAAAAAAGTACATAAACTCTTCACAGAACATTTGAATTTTTACACCGACACTAAGGAGTTCAACTTTCTACCTATATAGCTGAATTTTCAACCAAATATTTGAGTTTTAAACTAAAAATGATAAGTTTGCCACAAAAGAGTTCAATTTTCCACCCGACAGTATGCACTTTCAATGAAAAAGTTAATTTTCTACCAAGTGGTTAATTTTTCAAATAAATAGCTTAATTTTTAAACAAATAGTAAATTTTTTAGTTTCAAAGATTACTTTCAAAAAACAACTAAGTTTTTTACCAAGTAGTCAATTTTAAAATAAATAATGTAATTTTTAACAAAATAGTTGAATTTTTAACTATGAAAGATATGGATAAGGAATTTAAAGTATTTTGTATTCAATTCAATATTTTATCTACAACAATTTTATTCAAAAGAATTTATAAGGGTAAAATCAGACGTCAGCCAACGGATACGTTACTTCCGGGCAAGGCAGGGAGGGGGCAAAAATGCTCAAACTGAAAACCCAGTTAATTAATTAAAAACTGTGTGACGTCCTGGTGCCACACAGTGGGGCAAAAAAATGTCCGCGGACAAATTGATTTTCAGAAGACAATTATTTTCCGGTTTTCCTTTTTTTATGAAAGCTAATAGAATTTCGCATCGAACTGTCATGGCCAATTAAAATTTTTTTTTAATTTAATAACAAAAATGAAAAAATATTGACTTTTGAAGTATACCGGTTTTTGAAAAATGCTTTGATTCAGTCAAAAAAAAACCCAAAAAAACTGGAAGCTACTGTCCGAAAAAGACGTCTAATAGCAAAGCAAATTAAAAAAAATGTATTGAGTTTGTTATAAACAAATAAGTGAATTAAAATGGTTTCGTGAGGATTGACGGCGATTCGTCCCTTTATTCGCACTAAATTTGAACAATTGATAGAAAAAAAGAGTTTTTTAGTTAAATTAATAAAAGTTTATAAATAATTTATTATTTTAAAAGCAATTTTTATAAACAAATATTCATATCTGGTATTTTTGATGGAATAAATAAAGTTTTTTCTATGAAATTGATCATATATCACTTGGAAATAAAACCTAAGTGTAATATTTGGCCACTTAATAAATATTTATAATTTTTTAAACTACCTTAATTAACGAATTCACTATTGGGCTATTTTTTGAGGTACAACAAACCATTTATTATTGTAAGCAACAATTGTTTAAACAAATTTGTATCATTTTATGTATATATAAATAAAATACTCTAATCAAAATGTTATTTAAAATTTAGATGTTAGTTATTTACAGACATTTGCATCGAAAAAATCAAGCTTGTACCTCCAGAAATAGCCAAATAGTGAATTTGTTAATTAAGATAGATTAAAAATTATAAATATTTATTTAGTCGCTAATTATTATACTTAGGTTTTATGTCCAAGTGATATATGATCAATTCCATAAAAAAAAACTTTATTTATTCCATCAAAAATACCTAATATGGATATTTGTTTATCAAAATTGCTTTTGAAATAAAAAATTATTTATTAAATTTTATTGATTTAAATAAAAAGTATTTTCGTACATAAATTGTTAAAATTTAGTGATCCAAACAAAAAGATTAAGTTTCGAAAAAAGAGATTAATTTTTTACCGAAAAAGACGAAGTAGATTAACTTACTGCCTATATAGTTAAATTTTCAACCAAATATTTGAATTTTAAACTAAATGTTATAAGTGTTGCACTCGACATTATGAATATTCAACAAAAAAATTACTTTTCTACGAAGAAGTTAATTTTTCAAATAAAGAGATTATTTGTTAAACAAATAGTCACCTTTTTAGTTTGAAAAATTATTTTCTAACAAAAAACTAATTTTTTTATCAAGAAGTTCATCTTTTCAATAAATAATTTAGAGTTAAAAAAACAGTTGGATTTTCAGCTAATTAGGATAAGTTTTTAACTGAAAATGATCATTTTTCATCGATTAATGGAATAGCTACATTTACAGTTAAAAAAGAAAATTTCCTAGATGAAAATAAATTTTGCACCAGTGAATTTGAATAGATTTTACAAAATAAATAAAAAACGCAGGAAAATTTTTTTATAATTTTTAGAAATTAGAAGGTTTAGAAGGTCAGAATGTTTCAATTTGGTGAGATTGCAAAATGAAAACGAACAAAAATTGGGTAAATTCAAAAAATATTCAGCAGAATTTAAAAGAATTTCGTAAGTTTTCAAGAGAATAAACAATTTTTCTGAAAACTGCTGGTAAAATTTAGAAAATTTTAAGATAATTTTTTTAATTTTGGAATTATATTTGAAAAATCTTGAGAAATGTTCGTGTCAGTTAAAAGTGTTCTCAGAAATTCAAGACGTTTTAAATACGTTACAAATATTTGAAAACTCGGAAATATTTTCGAAAATATATAACATATTTCTTGATTCGGTCCCAACTTCTAAAAGTTTTAAAAATCTTTTAAAAGGGCTTAAATTTTTCATAATATTTCGTAAGATCCGATATTATGAAAAAAATTCTTTTAAATCTTCTAGAATCTTTTTTGACAAGCCTGAAATATTTAAAAATCTTTTAAATTTTTTCAAGAATCTTATGAAAATTATATTAACATAAATTTAAAAACAAGGTGACAATACTTATTTTCTTGTTCTCAATTCTCAGAATTTAATTTCAACATAATTTATTATAGCACTTCGAAAAATAATTTTCGATTAATTTGAGTGTTGTAAAAGATAAAAAAATATTCGTTAATGGTTAATATTAGTATAAAATAATAGAAGGCACCAAGGGATGAGTTCTGTACCTGAAACTTTAATTAATCTTTTATAAAAGGATTTTAACCAATTTTACATTTTTTGCAAGAAAATTAAATTGAACTATTTTATTCCAAATGAGCTTTTTTATTGAAAATTATTTTAGACCTAATATTGAGGAATAGCATTTTTTACAGTGTTGTAACTCACGTTGAAGATAATTATATTCTTTAAATAATGAACTTTGTAAGAAGCTTGTTGCCACTTATTAAACATTCCCCTGAAAATCTTGGTTAAGTCTCCCCTTTAAAATCTTTCTTTAAAATTGAATTAATAATTATTATATTTCAAATTACATTGAAATTAGTGGAATTATTTATTAAAAATAATACTTTCAACCAATAAATACTTCAAAACTTATCATGTGGGGTGAAATTGTTGTTGAAAATGTGGTTTATGGAGGTAGATTGAGGGGAAAGACGTTATAACTGTTTTACAGAAAAATAGTCTTTTGAATTAAAAATTTAAGGATTGGGACACATTTTTTGATTTCCTAACTGACCATTCTTTATTTGTTGAAAATTCGTTTTTCTAGATGAAAAATTAATAGTTATAGTAGAAAACTCATCTCTTTGTTTGAAAAAATGTAGTTTTTTTCTTTAAATTCTTTTTTTTTCGGAAATAAATTCATTTTTATTGCGAAAAAGTAACTTTTCTACTTTTGGTAAAATTCGAATCTCTTATGGAAAATTAATCTTAATGATTGAAAATTCGTATCCTTATTTTTGCAATGCGTCTCTTAGCAGCATACTTTGTTAAAAATTTGCATACTTGTTCGAAAATTCAACTCTGGTTAAATATTTAAATTGTTTGTTGAAATTCTTTTTTTAAAGATGTTCACCACTACGTTTTCACTGGGAATTCTTTTTTTTAATGCTACTTTTTTTTGTCAAAAATTAATCTTTTTTGATTGAAAATTTCGCTATTCAGTTAAAATTTTTTTTTTAGGTTGAAAATTTAAGTATTTGGTTAAAAGTTAAAGTATTTGGTTGTAAATGCAAATCTTTCATTAAAAAGCCAAATTTTTAACAAAAGCGTTTACACTGAAAATGAAAAAGTTTAATTTTCAGTTTAAAAAAATTAACGAATTTTCAACCAAATAGTTACATTTTCATTCAAGCACCTAACATTTTAACAAAATAGTTACATTTTTAAATAAGTAGATACATTTTCAACCAAAAACTAAAAAATATGATTATTTTAAAACAATAACAGCTGAATTGAACCAAAAACAGCATTTTAAGAAAATTTTCAAGTTTTTAACCAGAGATAATTTTTTAACTAAAATAATGAATCTTCAACCAAATAAGATAATTTTCAAAAGATCTTTTAACCTTAAAATAATTAGAGAAATGTTCAACAAAAAGATTAATTTTCAACCAAAGGAAGAAAGAATTTTGAACAAAATAATTAAATTTTCAACTAAAATGATGAATCTTTAGGCACAAAAATATGCATTTTCCCTCAATTAGTTTAACATTTAACCAAATAGTCGAATGCAAACAATTTTCAGTCAAGACAGAAAAAAAATTCAACTAAATTGTTGAATATTTTCAACACAAAATTTCAAAAAACTGTTCCCTTATAGTTTAAAAATCAAGTAATTGGTTAAAAATTAATCTTTTAAACATAAAATTTATTTTACAACGAAAGAAAAAATTCTCTTAAAATTTAATCTAAAGACAACATAATTCCTTTCCTGATCGATTCAGCGACTCGAAGTGCAGAACCTACCTAATGTTAAATGTATTCGATCTCCTTCGAAATAATTTTTATAACACTGTTTTTTTTGTTGTACTCGAAAATTAATTTTTTTAACAGAAAATTCAACTATGACATATTGAGTAGAAAATTAAATTTTCAAATTAATGTGTGATATTTTTTCGTTAAAAACCTAAGTAATTGTTTAAAAATTTATGGATTTTGTTATAAATTCGTCTTTTTTAGTAGAAAATTAATCTTCTTCTTTGAAAATTCATCTTGCTGCTTGAGGATTCAACCATTTTTCAGACAATTCTTATTTTTTCAAAATTAATTTATTGAAGTGAAAATTTTACTTTCCATTTTTGATTAAAAATGTATTGATATTTTTAATGACAATCTGTTTTGGTAGAGAACTTAGATATTTTCTTTTAATTTCACTTCTTTAAATTGGAAATAATTTTTTTAACTAAAAACTAAACCATCCCATTTTTTCGTTGAATATTAAGTCCATAATTGAAGCTTCATCTGTTTCTGTTTAAAACGAACCTTTTTGATTGAAAATTCAACTATTTTCTTCAAATTTTTATATTTTAAAATTAATTTCTAAAATGGTAAAATTTACTTATATTACTTTTGGTTGAAAAATGATATATTTTAGATTGAAATCATATATTTGATTGAACCTTTCTAGATTTTGTAAAAAACTCGTAATTTTTTGTAGAAAAGTAATATTCTTGGTTGAAATTAATATTTTTCATCAAGTGTTCAGTTATTTTAAAAAATTCCTTTTCAGATTGTCAAAAACCAATTTCTTTCAAAGAAATTTCGATTCTACTATTTTTGTTGAAAATTGATATTTTAAATTGAAAATTGACCATTTTTACTTAATAATTCGACTTTTTTAATTTTTCTGTTTTGGTAGAAAATTAATCATTTTGGTTTAAAGCATTTTTTTTTTCGTTAATGATTGAACTATTTGAAAACAAATTCAACTGTTTTCATACAGTATTTAGAAATTCAGAATTTTGTTGAAAATTCGTCATTCTTGGTAGCAAAATAAACTTCCTAACTGAAATTTAATCTTTTTTTCGAGGATTCTATTATTTTGTTAAAAATTACTTTCTCTGCGAAAAATTAATTTATTTAAGAGAAAATTCGATACCATTTTTGATAGAAAAATGATATTAAAAAAATGGATCCATTTTTGTTAAAAATTAAATTCTTCAACTTGAAACTTTAACAATCCCACTTTCGGTGAAACATTGAAATTTCGAATTAAAAATGGTCATTTTTGTGTTGAAAATTCAATTATTTGTTTCAAACATCGTCTTTTTTATATAAAATTAATGTTCTTCGTTGAAAATGTATCCGTTTGTTTGAAAGTTCAACTGTACATTATCAAATTCATCTATTTTGATAAATTTCAACTAATTTGTTGAAAATTTAATTGTTTGTTGTTAAATATTAATTCTTTAAACGAAAAAAGAATAATCCTATTTCTGGTTCTATATATTTATATTTTTAATTAAAAATTTATCTTTTTTAGTTAAAAACTCCACTATTTGTTTGAAATTTAATCTTTTTGATTGAGGAGTCAGCTATTTTATTAAAAATTTAAATGTACAATTTTAGGATGAAAAATTATTTTTATAATCGAAAATTAATTTTTTTAGTTGAAAATTCGCCTTTTTGGTAGAAAATTAATTTTCTTCGTTAAAATCTTATCTTGTTTATTGACGATTAAAATATTTTCTTAATTTTTTTTGTTTGTTAAAAGTTAATGTCTTTAAGGAAAATGTTAATTATATCATTGTTGGTTGAAAACTGATAGTTTTTTGTAGAGAATTAATTTAATGGGTAAAAATGAATATGTTTTTTATTATTTTTAACATAGATGTCCAAATTCGATTTTTCTTTTGTCTTATATAAAAAAAAACGTCTTGCACACTTTACTATAAAAAGCATTTATCGCTAACGATTCTGATAAATAATGTATAGAACCTGTTTGATTTTAAGTGAATTCTATCTTATTCTAAATACTTTTTATAATATTGTTCTTGGATGGAAAATTAATTTAGTTAAAAACAATTTAAATCTGTATAAAGTCTCTTACAATTTATAATAATAATTTTCGTACAGATTATTTAAAAAAGAACAAAAAAGGAGTAAAATAATAAAAAAATTAATTTATCAATAGTTCTTAATAAAATTAAACGAAATTTTAATTGAAAAATAAGTCATTTTCATTTTTTATTAGTTCACAACTAACATATTAATAAAAAAATAATGCTTTCAATTGTAAAACTGCGTACATACAAGATATTGTGTACTTTTCACAGATTTAATAAAACTCACTGATGAAGGCCACCATTGTGTGCCGAAACGTTTAAAACAACTTAATTAGTTTAGATTCAACTGACCCTAAAGCCAATAGCTTACATCAAAAATGTCTACAAAATTCTGTTATTTATTTTTAAAAATTTCTTAAATAAAAAATTAATCTTTGTGTTTGAAAATTCATTTTTTTTTTAAACTTCTACTATTTGGTGTCAATTTCATCTGTTTTAGTTAAAATTTGAAATAATATGTAGAAAATTTCGTCTTTTTTATTAAATATTAACTTTTCTTAACTAAAAACTGCATCATTCTATTTTTGTTTGAAATTTGACATTTTTTATTAAACCTTGATTTTTTTAAGTTAAAAATGGAATTATTTGTTTGAAAATTTATGTATTTTGTTGAAAATTGGGGTTTTTTGTTAGAAATAAAAAACTTCTTCCTTGAAAATTTATCTTTTTGATTGAGAATTTAACTATTTTGTTGAAACTTTAATTGTTTGTTGTTAAATATTAATTCTTTTAACTAAAAAGGAATTATCCTATTTCTGGTTTTACATATTTCTATTTTTAATTAAAAATTCATTTTTTCATTTGAAAGTTCGTCCTTTTGGTAGAAAATTATTTTTCTTTGTTAAAATCTTATCTTGTTAATTGAGGATTTAACTACTTTCTTGATTTTTTGTTTTGTTTGTTAAAAAAAATGTATTTAAGGGAAATTTTAATTATATCATTGTTGGTTGAAAACTAATAGTTTTTTTGTAGAGAATTAATGTTATGGGTAAAAAATTAATCTGTTTTTTTATTATTCTTAACATAGATGCCCAAATTCAATTTTTTTGGTCTTAAATCCGAAAAAAACGTCTTGCGTAATTTACTATACCAAATATTAAAAAAGATTTTTTAAAATAGAAAATTAATCTTGTGATTGAAAATTCATCTTTTTTGTTAAAACTTTTAATGTTTGATGTCAAATTCGCCTGTTTTGGTTAAAATTTTGAATATCCTGTAGAAAATTAAATTTTTTTTATGGAATATTAACTTTTGTATACTAAAAACTTAATTATCCTATTTTTGTTTAAAATTTGATCATTTTTATTGAAACTTGACCTTTTTTAGTTAAAAATTGAATTATTTGTTTGAAAATTCCCGTATTTCTTTGAAATTTAAAGTTAGTGTGACATTGGTGTATTTTTAGTTATAAGTTACTGTTTTAGTTATTATTTGCATTCAATATAAACATTAACGTTAAGTATTATTCCTGTGATGCATGGAATTTCTTTATAAAATTTCATTGCTGATATAAAATGGGGTAGCAACTTGTTGAGGTGTTGAGGTAAATATTACATTTTGCAATTCAAGAGCGAACTGCTCGCAATTAAAAAATTTATCCAAAAGAAGTAGGACGAAAACATAAAAAGCTATTTTTCATTTTAATTCTCATTAATTCATTAATTCAAAAAATTCAATTTATTTCAAACACGGAGTATTTTTTTTTTTGTTTTACGAAAAATGAGTAAAAGCTTAACTTTCTTAAAGTTTTTGTAGTACATTTTCGTAACTTTTCATAGCAAAAAATAGTATTTTATAGAGTTTTGTAGATGTACGAATGATTTACATTAAATTGGCAAAAATGATCTAATTCTGCGACCAGCAGTTCTCTCTTGTATTCTCAAATTAATTCCTAACCTCAAAATCTCAAAAAGTTGTTATCGCATTTTACACCAGCAATGGACTTTAATAACAAAACTTAGAACAAAGTTCATGCTTCATAGGAATATTACTTGATGTGAAAGTGTATATTAATAACGAATAATATCTTAAACATTAACTTGTAATTAAAAATATACTAACCCTACCGATAGAAATCTCAGAGTATATGCTAAAGATTCTCAAGGCTCCGAGAAGCTCTGGGAGATTCTCCGCAGGCACTCAGTTAGATACATTGAATGGTTCAGATAGCTCGTTCAAATGCTTTGAAGGCTATAAAATGTCCTTTCCGCAATTGAAATGAAAATACGTTCATAAATAACAAGCTGAGAGACTTAAAGCCTTAAATTGAAATAAGAATTCGATCATAAATAACAAGCAGACGCCCTGTATTGCGACCCAACAGTGATCTAAGAATACTTGCGCATGCTTGAAATGTGTAGCGCTCATTGGCTCTAGTTCGCGTACGTATTTAAAAATCAAGTATAGACGCGCACCGTAGCCAATGAACATCACTCAAATCCAAGCAAGCGCAGATCAAGGCAGCTCCGCTGGGATCATTAACTTCAAGAAAACACGTGTAACGTTCCGTTACTGTCTAACTCACGGTTGTCTCGGTCCAAAGATATTTTTGCTCTGTCGCACGCATGTAGCGAGCAAAGAACGAGCAATCGTGACAATTTTTTCAATATTTTCCAATGCTGTCTGACAATATCGTTCAGAGATTTTATATTAAGGATAGAAAACAATATTTTAGGATTTATCATATATATTCCTTGTTTATCATCTATGGATATAATAATTTTATTTATTATATAGTAGCATTATATTTTAAAACGGCATTAAAAAATAATTAGTTCTTCATCACCATATTTAAAAGTGTTTGATTATCCGGTACTAACACAAAATAACGAAAAAACGAATGAAAAAAGAATAAATTAGCAAGAAAAAAAAGTTGTTGAATTACAAAATAAATGAATTGTTAAATTCCCATAAATATTTCTATTCCTGAAATTTAAGTCCGACGAAATTTAAAATTTGCCGAAAATAATTAGTAAATTATTAATTAATGATTAATTAAATTGTTTTCCTTATCTATAATTATATTAATAGCTCATAAATTAATAATCAATGAACTATGTTCAGCAGTTCTAAATTTCGAGAATTGAAATATTTGTGGGAATTTAATAATTCATTTATTTTACAAGTCGGTTTTGAGGTCGGTAATTTTTAGTTTTGGATATTTTTAAATTCGGGATTTTATTGTTTGTCATTTAAAGATTTTGTCGTTATTTTATATTTGGAAAATTTTATAATTTGATAATAATATATATTTTTGACATTTTTTTATTCATTTGCGTATTTGTCATTTAGTTTTCAATTCTTTTTTTAAAGTTCTGAATTTTCATGGACTCCCCTGGTTTAGACGCACTTCCCCTACATTGTCCTATATATGTTGAACCAATTTTCCTGTTGTGATTTTAATTATGAACTGTAGAAAAATTGAGGTTTTTATATTTTTTGGACAGATAGTAGTAAGCTAAGCTGAGGATAGTCACTGGTCAGAAAAATGAACCTGTTCATACATATATTACGCAATTCGTACTGCCTACAACAGGTCTATTTAGGGTCGTTGTACGGGAAGTCACGTCTTTTCGATTTGTTTTGCACGTTTACATTACATGGACTTGCCATCCGATGCGATCATAATTAACGAGCGATTACACTCGCCACAACGTGCTTGATTGTATATATATAAATGGGATGCCACCCTGAGTTTTTCAAGAAATGGAGTTTATCGGATAGCAGATTCAGAGTCGATTTGCTCTTCAAATTGCAGACCTCGGACTCACTCTAGAGGTCTTAAATAATAAATAGTACAAATAATTTCATAAATTATTCAAAAACAGTCTCAAGATAGTGTTATAAAATTGTCACGTTTTAAATGCACATCTTCCTAAAGTGCAGAAATTTTGCAAGGGGTCTAGTGGGGCTCTGGCGAGTTTTCCTTATTTTAATCGGGCTCTAGTTTGGGCCCTGTCGGTGACGCAACGCTTTCGCCATGTGGGCCCGACTAGACGTTCTATTACTTAAATTAAAAACTGTGTTGGATAGGCCCTCTCTAAGCCTCCCTCCCCCTGTAAAAAAATGGAACTAAATATCTCTACCCCCCGACCACCAACTTCTAAACGTAATTTTTAGTTTCCCTGATTTTTCCTTGACTAATTTTTCATTTTCAAATTTATTAATTTATTTTAAAGATAATTGAATTTTCAACTTAAAAATATAAAGTCCCAACAAAAAAGTACCATAGTTTATGTTTCAATCAATTATAGACGAAACTCATATAAAAAAAAGTTTAAAACCAAAAGCACGAATTTTTAGCAAATAAAGATTTTTCACTCAACAAAGAAATAAAAGTTAACTTAAATTTTTGAACCTTTAGGCCAAAGACGAATTTTCTCTACAAAAAATAAATTTTTCAATAGAAAATATGAACTTTCAGAAAAAAATTATGTTTCCATGAAACTGATACATTTTTACCCAACAAAAATGACATTTCAAACCAACATAATGGGTTTTTTTTACCAAAAGAGGAGAATTTTGTACCAAAAAATATCAGTATTAAAAAAATTGAAAAGTTCCATTTTCAGTTAAAACATTAACTTTGAACCAAAAAAAGGCTGCTCCACTAATATTTAAATTTTTAACTGAAGACATAAATTTTTAATTAAGCAAGATTAATTTCCAAAAAATAGTCAAGCTTGCAGCCAAAGAGATGAATTTTCATCTAAAAATAAAAATTTTAAACACAAGAAAATGATTTCTTAACAAAGTGATACAACCAAATCTTTGAAACAAAATAGTTAAATATTCAAGCAAAAAAGAAGAATTTTTAACCAAAAAGTTGCATTTTCATAACAAGTAAATGAAATTTGTACAATAATTAATACATTTTTTAAATAAAAAAGATACATCTTAAACAAAACAAAATAGTTGATTTTTCTGTTAAAAAAGATTTCAGTTGACTTTTCACGATCAAAATATAAATTTTTAAAAGAGAAATCACTTTGTACGAAAAAAATTAATTTTCAATCCAAAAAGATGAATGTTTAACCAAAAAGGATGACTCTTTAACAAAGTTGTTGAATTCTCTACCAAATGGTTGCAATTTTACCCACAAAAAAATTTAATTTCTCTTAAAACAGATAAATTTTTTTAACAAACAAATTTTCAAAATGCTGTTCAATTTTTATCGAAAAAATATTCGACTTGACTTTTCAAGATAAAATTATGAATTTTCTAACCAAAAATAAGTTTCTACGAAAAAAATTGAATTTTCAATCCAAAAAGATGAAATTTGCACTAAAACTGATGAATCTTTATCAAAAAAATTTTTTTTAATATAAATTTTTATCCAGAAAAGATGTCAGTTCTCTTTTTATCACCAAAATATTAAATCTCAACAGAAATTTAAAGTTCAAAATTTTGATAAAAGTGCTTCTTCCACCTTGACTGAAAAACCTTTTGTTGCTAAAAAATCGTGTCGCTTAGATTATTTAACTTTTGAATTGAAAGTTAAATTGCTTTGTTGAACATTATTTTTGTTGTTGTTGAAAAGTCATTGCTTTAAATAAAAATTCATCTCTTTGGTTAAAATTTAAATTATTTTTCAATAATTCGTTTTTTTCTGGTAGAAAATTAATATTTTATGGTTGAAAATTCATCTGTTTTATGAAAAACTTCATCTTCCGGTTTAAAATTTGTTTGTCTTTGGTTAAGAATTCTTCTTTGTGGATCGAAAATTAAACTGGTTTTAGTTGAAGCTTAATATCTTTGGTTTCAAATTTCGACTACCTCGTTAAAAAATCATTTTTGCAGTCGAAAATTCCAGTATTTGGTTAAAGATTCAACTATTTTGTTGAAAATTTAAGTATTTTTGTCAAAAACTCTTTTTTTTTAATTGAACAATCTTTCAAAAAATTTAATTATTTCATAAAAAATTTAATTACCTATTGAAAATTTAAATTGAATTAACTTAAAATTAAACTAATTAGAAATTTTATCGAATTTTAAATTAGTTCAATTTTAAGTTGTAAAAATAACTTTTTGGTGAAAGTTAAAGTACTAACTTTGAAAATTTATTATTAATTTTAAGAGAAAAAATTTATAATACTGATATGACGTCATAAAATTCCGAAAAATATTGTAAAGGAAAATTTTTCAATTTTTTAAGATTGAGAAACTTAAAAAAAAATTTGAATAATTTGGAATGATAAATGAAAAATGCCGAAAAATAAAATTCCCGAAATATAGTACAATTCCTGAAATTATTCAACTAACGAAACATAAAAATTCCGAATTAGAAAATTCCCAAATAATAAAATTCTTGAACACTACGTAATGACCGTATTAGAAAATTTCCGACAGTTTATAATACCACCAAATTAAAAAATTCCCCAAGGAACTCTCGCAAAAATCGAAATTTCATTTAAAAAAAAAAATTAAAAATAAATTAAGATATTATTCAGTGCTGAATTGAATTCTGTAAATTGAAAGATAAATTTTGAACAAAAATATTATAGTTTAATTTTTAGTTAGAGAAATAAGTTTTGAAGGAAATAAAATAATTAAAAAAAAACACTATTTTCACTTCAACTGAACAAATGAATTTCTTACCAAAAAAGATTAAATGTCTATAAAATTTTTTTTTTAATGTAGTTGAATTTTTAGTTAAAAAATTAATTTTTAACAACAAAAGGCAACTAATTTTTAAACAAAAGGATTAACTTTCTACCAAAAAAGAATAATTTTCAATCACATATATGAATTTTCAACAAAAGATTTTATACTTCAATCAGGCAAATGAATTTTCTACCAACAAAATTAAATCACTATAAAAAAAATTATAGACAGAAAATTTAATTGAAAAATTAATTTTCAATAAAAAAGTTATTTTTAAACAATGAAATGAATTTTCAACCAAAAATAAATAACTTTTAACAAAATAGATAAATTTGAAAGCAAAAAGTTAATGTTTAGCTAAACAAGAAGTAATTAAATTTCCCTTTAAAAAAATAATTTGTGATAAAAAAATTATTTTCGGATCAAAGAAATGAATTATTAAACCAAAATAATAATTGTCTGCCAAAAAGATTAATTTTTATCAAAATACATGAATTTTGAACCAAAAAGGTAGTCACCAGGAAGATAAATTTTCTACAACAAAAGAAGGAATTTTCAACAATATAGAGGAATTTTCAATCAAATAGTTGAATTTTCAACTAACGAAGATAAATCATAAAAAAAATAATTTTCAATAAATAAACTAACTTCAAGTAACTTTTTGATTTTCAAAAGATTTTTCAATTTGTTAGTAAGATTTTCAGTTAAAAAAATAATATAAGAAGAATTTTAACTAAACAATTACAATTTGAACAAAAAAAGATTTTTCAACTAAAATGATGAATTATAAAAAAAATTTAACGAATTAGTTATATTTTCAAGTAAGTATTTGAATTTTGAACAAAGAATCGTGCTATGGCTATCCACAATTAGCTAAAATCTTAAAAATGTAATCAAATATTTAGATGAGAATAAAAGTCCTGGGACCAAAAGCAAATTTAGCGGACACATATTTTATGTGACAAATATGTCCAGAAAACGCGGTAAATGGAGTCTTATAGAAAATTCAAATCCAATTCAAATAGTCCAAATTAATTCTACCTTCAGTAGTAGTTCATCCGGAAATCTGTTTAAAATTCATTTTTAAGTTTTTCTAATGTTAAAAATAAATTAAAAGTACATATTAAATTTTGCTTAAATCTCAGGGTACGCACTATAAACATATTACGTTCCGTACACACATGGGTCAGCATCACCCATTTGAAAATATAAACAATTTTCAAAAAAATTTCATGAGAATTTTTTTGAAAAAGTTTGCCATTTGTTTTAAAAAAAGGTAAAAAAATGTGATATGTAGGTTTTGGAAGCTGAAAAGTTGTACTTTAAAATGGCTTCATGGGTTTTTTGATTTGCTCCAAAAAATATATATTTTTTTTAAACTAAGAAAGTAAGCATTTCTTGGGGTAGAGGCAAAACATTATTCAATTAATTTATAATGAATGTCGTAAAAAGAAATATATTTTACAATTCCAAAAATACTTGTTATAGATAATATTGATGAGCATAACATGAGCATCATTATATTCAATGTAATATTATGAAAATAAATTTAAAATAGTGAAATTATATCTACCAGTGTACTCCACTGCAGAAAATGCTTGTAAAAAGAAAATTTTCACAAATAACGGATTTCGTCACGTTCCGTACGCACTGGGTATATAATACCCGACTCCAATTTTTCATACTTATAATTTGCCCAGCAAGCGCAGACTGAAGTTAATGACCAAGGCTC
>NC_046659.1:141749294-141756286 GCF_010883055.1 Belonocnema kinseyi | reverse complement strand
CCAACCGGTACATACCGCAACATTAACTTCTTCCAAAGTTTTGAATTTAACTTTGAACATTCGCTCGGGTCACTCTAACCCAGTTCGTACCCTGGTCCCTGAAGATTAAAATTCATATTTTGGTAGAAACTCCATCTTTTTTTGTTGAAAATTAAACTATTTTCATAGAAAATTTACTGTTTTTTTAATAGTTATATTTTAGTTTCAAAAAATTAACTGAAATATTTTTTTAGATTAAAATGCAGCTATATTTTTTATTTGTCTTTTTAATTCAAAAATTAATATATTTGAGAAGAAATTGCATCTTTATCCAAAATAAATCCAATTGCTTGGTTTAAAATTGAACAATTTCGTTAAAGTCATCCTTTTTGGTTAAACATGAAACTATTTTGTTGAAAATTTGTATTTTTGGGTTAAAATTCTACTATATTCTCACGGAATTTACTTTTTGTTTGAAATTCATATTTTCGTGTTGAAAAATTAACTGCAATCTTTTTTGTATAAAAATGAAAGTAATTTTTAATTTGTCTTTTTAATTTAAAAAATAATTTACTTTATTAAAAAATGCATTTTTCTTGGATAGAAATGCAACTGTTTGGCTGAAAATTGAACAATTTTTCTGAAGTCATGCTTTTTAATCTAAAGTTGAACTGATTTGTCGAAAATTCGTTCTTTTGGATTGAAAATTCGTCTACTTTCGCAGAAAATTAATTCTTTGTTAAAAAGCAATATTTTTGAGTTTAAAAGTCAACTTAAATCTTGTTGGTATAACAAATAAATTTCGTTTTAATTTATCTTTTTTATTAAAAAATTGATCTATTTTAATAAAAATTTCGTCTTTCCTGGATAAAAATGATAATGTTTTGATAAAAATGAATCTTCTTTGCTTGAGGTTAAAAGTATTTCTTTTAAATATTGGCAGAACCATTTTGTTAAGAAATCAATGTTGTGTAAATTAACGGAACTTTGAAAATGAATTTTTCAACCTGCAAAGCATTTATTGTCTTTAATACAACAAATTTCAATTAGTTTCAATTTCCATATCTAATTATTTCTGAAAACCATAAATTACGTATAATAAGCGGTTCGAAGGGGGGGGGGGGGGGAAAAATATTTTGTTACGGCTTTTCACAAATTTTCTGAAGAGATAGGGGTGAGTTAAAAAGCATTAATAATAGCGTCACGTAATATGTGGCCGCTCCCTGAAATGTTTTAACAACTTTGGAAATCCCTTGAAATCGTTCAAAGCAAAAAGCATCGAAAAGTATAAATAACGGTGAGAGTCCAAGGCTAGATTTAAGCCAAGAAGAATATGTTTTAAAAATTCCATCCAACGACCTCATTATTATTTTCTTCTGCTCTTCAAATATTTCTTCACCGTGACACGAATTTCAACCTAAAAGTAGGTTCAAATGGGCTTAACTAGGATGTCTCAGTAATGACATTGAGAAAAATAAACTCATTAATAACGCACTTATCAAATAGTGTCGAGTGTCCCCTTAAATAAGAATGTTGATCATTTCGTGAAAGCTGAATAAATTTCTTCCTACTATCATCCTCGTTCAAGCGGAAAGCGCTCCTCGATAAGAAAAAGAGTTGAGAAGCGTTGCGGTGCGTTGTCTTATCGAAACGACGCGACACTTTAAACGAAGTTAGCATCTTTGGACAAATTCATTTTCGGACTCAGTCTTTGTATTTTTTTCACATTCTTGTAAAGAATTTTTTAAATTAAAGGTGAAAGTATCGACATCGATAACTTGGTGATTGTGAGTTCTCTTTTGTGAAAGCTCTTTCTGCTTCAATGAACGCATTTTCATCACGTGCGGCTCGCTTCGCTCTCAAGTTTGAGCGCACTGTTGGTTTTCGCGTTTCGCACTCGATAATATATTTATCTGGCGCTTCGCGCTCGATAATGTATTTCACTCACGCTGCGTGCTCAATCTTTGTATTTTCCCCACAATTGTGCGCATGCCTTTTAAAATTAAAAGTGAAAGCGTCGGCAACTGTAATTTGGCAATTGTGAATTCTCTTTTGTTAAAGCTCCTTCGGCTAAAACGAACACATTCTCATCACGTATCTCGCGCTTCGCACTCGATTTTGTTGACAATGCGAACTTTTCTACATTATCTTCAACTCTATTACATCCAAATGTGTATTATATTTACTTCTGTACCTCAGTCTGCAGCTGCTTATTCAGATATTGCAAAATAATATACAAATTTAATTTTTATAATTACTTTAACATTTGTTACTTATTTCTCATAAAATAAAATAAAATTTATTCACGATAACTTTTTTTCAAGATTCGAAACTCTCTGCGCGGTTATTCGTAATACTTTTTGCATCCGAAAAAGATCGAAAAATTTATTCTTAATCCATTTTTGATAGAATTTGTGATTTTTGTTTTATTCGTAAAAAACAACATTATTTTTTTTAAATTAAATTTTTTCGCAAACGACACAAGCTACGAAAAAAAATCGTTTACCCAAAAAAGGGCTAAAAGTTTGGTATTTATCATTCTTTAAAGGGCGCGCAGTTTTTGTTTTAATCCTAACAAATAAAATTAAAAATAAAACATTAGATTTTTGTAAAAACGTCGTAAAATACGAAAAAAATTAATTAACAAAAGTTGTTCACCCAAATAGGATCTACAAACTCTTTAATTATCATTTTTAGAAAACACGGGTAAATTTTCTTGTCATCCTAAAAAATCATATTAAAAATAAACAAATGAAATTTGTGGAAGAACGACCGAAACTACATTAAAATTTTCAATAATAAAATTGTTTTCTTTTTGCTTATAGTATGTGCACTTTCTTTTAATTATGCAAATAAGATAAAGAAAATACGTATGTTTCAATACTAATGAATATTATAATTAGAACTAATATAAATTTATTAAAATTATAGACATTTTAGGGTTTCGAAATATAAAAAAGAGTGCATTTTGGACAAAATCTAATGCGAAGCACGAGATGCGTGTTGAGAATGTGTTCGTTAAAGCCAAAAGAGCTTTAACAAAAGAGAATTCACAATCACAAATCACTGTTGTCGATTCTTTGATCTTTCATTTTAAAAGACTGTGGGAAAGTGTGGCTTTTGAAATTAACATGGGGTTTTAAACGGAAAAAGCTCGATTTTTAAAAAAATGAAAAAGAGTACTTGTTACCAACTTTTTGTAAATAATTAAAGTCACCTCTTAAGGAATATTTAAGGGATAATTTTGACCAAAAAACCTTAAATTTTGACACCCTTGATCCTCTTTTATTGTGCCCGGAAAATTCTCGTGAAAGTCGTAAAAAGTGGTTATCATTTGGTATTTCTTATACAAAGTGGATGAATGATAATTTTTTAAAATAATTTTTCTCCCTCAAACTAAAAAAAGTTTTTTTTCTGGAAATAATTATAACATTAAAGAATGTTGAGAGCAATGTATTTTTAAAGGATATTTCATGATTATTTAAACAGTTTTCAATTATTTAAACAATTTTTTTCCCTGTAAAGCAAGATCTGTAAATCTATAAATTTTATTCTTTTATGTAATTAATGATACGATTAACAAATGTCAAGGATAATATTTTTTGCTTCAGATATTTCGAAATTGTTTGAACATCTAATAATCTCAACGCTCTTATCTGTGTCATTATATCCAGAAAATAATAACTTTTTACAACTTGATAGGGAGAAAACATGTTTAAACCAATTAAAAATTGTTTAAATAATTACTAAATATGTTTAACAAGTACTTCAACACTTAAGATTCATAAAATTTCTAAAATTTATCTATATCTATACTGTATAATTGTTTAAACAATTTAAAATAATTTGAAAAATACTGAGAAATTCGTCACTTATCGATTAAAAATAATTCGTGTGCTAAAAATTCCACAATATACCCTATTTAGCATGAATTTGATTGAAAACTGCTATTTTGCATTTTTGGGATGTTTTTCGGGTACATTAAAAGGGGATTGAGCGTGTCAATATTAAAAGATGTTGGGTGGAAATTATTCCTTAAATACTCCTTAAGAGTTGACGATGCATAAATTTAAAAAAAAAACGCTATTTATTTTTCCGAAAACAAAATAGTTGGGGGGGGGGAGTATCACCAAAAATCGAGAGTTGAATTTTTACGGGTATAAATTTGGACCACCCTAATGTTAAAAATTCTATTTTTAATCTTTTTCACTAAGAATTCCCAAACTTGCAAATCGAAAAAATTCACGAGAATAGCCCTTTAAGTCACTATTATTAGCCAAAATATTTTCGAATAAAATCATGCACGTTGAGAATGATTTCGAAAAGTTTTGTGCATTTTTTTCTAGTTTTTTCTAACGATAGAGACAGAGAAAAAAATAAAAACGAAAATAGATACTAGCCTCATTAAATAATCCAATATGACGGGTAACGGTTTGAAACGGTTTGTCCAAAAAATTAATTAATTTTTCATTTTTAAGGGTGTCTTTGACGAATAAAAAAAACAATGCATCAGATCGAAAAATAATTAATAATTAATTTGTATCTCTTATTTAATTGAACAACTTTTGTTTTCTATTTTTTTTTTGAAGCTTGTATCGTTTGTCTAAAAATGTAAATTTTTTATTTTTATCGATGCTTTTTACGAATAAAACAAAAAACTTCGCTTTGTATCAAAAAATGAATTATAACAATTTTTTTAGCTATTTTTTAATTGAACAACTTTTATCTCAATATTTATTGTAATCTTATGTCGTTTGTCCAAAAATTAAAATTTTGTTTATTGCGAGGAATACAAAAACCTCGTTTCCGATAAAAAAAATGATTAACAACAAATTTGTGTCTCTTTTTAAATTAACAACTTTTGTCTTCAAATTTTTTTCGAAGCTTGTGTTGTTTGTGCAAAATATAAGTTTTTTATTTTCAATGTCGTTTTTTACAGATAAAACAAAAACTACGTGTCTCATAAAAAAGTGACAAACAACAAATTTTATAGATCTTCTTAGGGTACTCAATCTTTTTTGATTAATTTTTTTGCATCTTGCATAGATTAACTACAAAATGTTTTTACAAAATATTTTCCATTATTTTTTGTGCTATCAAAATTTGAATTTTCAAAAAATGTGCCAAATTTCAACTTAATCCGATTAGTCTTCCAAAAGTTATCCAGTCTACAGTCGACAACGACAGTGACAGAAACGACAATGACAGCGGCGATGACAGCGACAGACAGACAGCCACAATCGTAAAACCGGTTTTTTTTCCTGATTCAGGGGATCTCGAAACGTGAAAATTTAAAGCAACCCAAGATAGTCAGTTTAAAGACAAAAACAATATCTTCTCATTGCGTTGAGAATGTAAAAATCTCGGACATCGATCTGTCAGATATTTTCTTCCGATCTTCCGGCTATATTACGAATGACATTTGGCCGCGAAACGTATTTAAACACTTTCCTGGACTATTTATAATCGAAGAAGTTAGTTGCCTCATCGGCAAACGTTGTTTGGGATTGGGCTTGCGCAGGTTAACCGCCAGGACGTCACGAACAAATATGGCGACCCTCGCAAGTTTAGTTAGAAGACTCTCTCTTTTTTCGCGAGCTTTTCGCAATGTCGCGCGATCCCACAAAGTTTTTACAAGTGAGAGTGCCACAGGAAAATTCAAAACAAGTATCAGATGGTTTGTCACCGGTTCGATCGCTTTTATTTTCACACACAATTATCGACTAGGCGCCACAGTCTACGCTCTCAAGTCGCGAAAGGTAAGCTTACATTGTACAGCGGCATTCAGAAGTGAACGTCAAATTTAGTGAGGTCAACTTTCCCGGATTTTCAAAAAATACCCTTTTTTAATTGGCCCAAGTAGAAAAATTTGTAATTGGCATTTGGGTCGATAATTTTTTTTTGTTCTGCAATTAATTTTTTAAAGTTTGTTTTTAAAATAAAAATCTTATTTACAAGAACGTCAAATTATTTAGCGCATCGCGCTTTTAAAACTAAGGCGAGGTTTTGAAAAATATTTGGGTTTTCAAAAAAATGGAATTAAGAAGTACATTTCATTGACATTGTAAATTAAAGTTTAGTTATCTATTAAGGAATGTCTAAAAAATAATTTCCACCCAATAAGATATAAATTTAACCCTCGGAACTCCTATCTATTGTGACCGGAAAATGCCCTAAAAATACAAAATAGCAATTTTATATCAAATTCATGATAAAGACTGTTTTTTTAAATCTTCTGATAATTATTATTTTTGTTCGATAAGTTACAAGTTTCCAATTAATTTTAAACTCCTTTTCGATTGTTTAAACAATTATAATTATATATTTATAGTGTTTCATTTTGCAATTATTGTTTAACATTATATAATATGTCAGTATTATATCTATTATATTGTGATAATATTATTTGAGATACCTCAAATAACAGTCGAGTACAAATCTCGAGGCAGTACTTGATACCACCAAGAAGATCCCACCCGCCACGTACCCTTCCTGTGTTAAGCGTTTCCAGTAACGGCGATTAAAATTCACAACAAAAAATTCCTAAATTTCCCAATTAACATTTTGAAACTTTGAAATTTAAAAACTGCGAATTTTTGCAATCGAAAAGAATCTTAAAAACGTCTTGAAAGATTAAAAGTCAATTAGGAAAGCTAATTCACTTTAGGAGAAATTTAGCATTGTAGCTCAAAGGCCGGCACGTCAGAAAAATTCTTGGGTTAATCGGGCCCTTACCTCCAAAGTGAGAAAAAAGTTTGCCTATTATTGCAGTGAACTGCTTGGTCTCTTGGGTCCTTAGGATGCCTCATACAGTTTGATCCGATTTCGTGGTCAGTCCCAATGTCTCACTGATTTATAGTTACCTGACTAATGCTGTGACCCTTGGTCAAGGTCAGAGGTCACTTCTGATTAGTACAACGTTGCCACTTATTTCCATAATTGTAATGAATTCAAAACATGAAATGGAAACAGGGCAACCAGGGACTGATCCTGAAAAGGGCCTGGTGCAGTCC
>NC_046659.1:141730853-141749284 GCF_010883055.1 Belonocnema kinseyi | reverse complement strand
CAAGCAGATTCTCCCCGGGCTCGGAGTTTTCGAGAGGGTCCGGATTTACCCGAACTGTTAGAGTTTGGGATCTTTTGGTATTGCGCATGCGTCGCATCAAGAGCTGGATTGGCTACCGGTTACACGTTTATTTAAAATAATTAAATGTACAAAAAATTCTTTGCAGCAAATAATAGTTATGAAATTATTGAAAACAATGTTTGATCACAAAATAGACTTATAAAGTAAAACGTGAAATAGTTTAATTAATTTTTATTCCTTAAATATAAATAATCTTTTTTTAAATTTCACGAAAGGAACATCTTTTTTATTACAAATATAAATTTTAAATAATTTTAATCATCTTTATGCACTTTAGAATTATTATTTGTTTTGAACAATTATAAATAAGAACAAAATTATTCATTTCAAATAAGCGCGCCAAAGGTAACCAATCCAGTTGTTGACGCGGCGCATGCGCAATACAAAAAGATTACAAAGTTCGGTTTTAAATATCACCCTAATAAATCTGATTTATAGGATCCCAAAATAACCCCATAAATGCAAAATTTGGGCTTTACGAAGTTTTTGGCAATAATATGTGGCTTTTTAATATTGTTTTTTTTTTCAAAAATAAATTATTACTTGCTACTGATAAACAGATGTTTAAATGATTTTTATTTGTTTTTTACAGAAACTTTAATTTAGGATAGAGTTAGAAAGTCGCGGTTTTTCTCGAAATTTTTCAAGTTGCCTTCAGTTAAATAAGAAACAATTGTTTTAATTATTTATTTTTATTTATAATAATACACTCTTCAAACATTGCTAGGAAGTTGAAGTGTTTTCTAAAATTGTCAATTGAAGTAAATTAATAATTTATGCAATTTACGCAAAATAACTTTTTTAATAAATTATTATTGTTTGCAACTATCTTCTCCTATAGTAATGCTAGATAGTTTCTGTTTTTTCCCTGAAGTTTGCAATTTTCTGGAAACTTTTCTCTTATTTTTTAAAGTAATAATTAAACCAAGTTAACAAATTTAATTATTAATTCAATTTATTACTGTTTGTAAATATCTTTTCTTAGATCATTGCTAGAAAGTTGCGGGTTTTTCTAAATTTTTGAAACTTTTGGTCAACTTTTTACTTAATGAGTGAATAATTAAGGCAATTTAGGAACAAATAAATATTCATTTTAACAAAAAGACTCTCAAAAACAAATTTGAAGAAAATTTACATTCAATGCGATCTATGTCGAAAATGTAAAGAATATTTCAAGTACCTATTATTTTATTTTAGACAATTATATTTGCAAATAAAATTTTTTTGAAAGACATCCTTTTTCCTTCCGAATTCAATTGTTTTGTTCAAAACTCTTCTTTTTGGCTTAAAAATTCAACTCCTTTCGTAGAATCAATATTAACCTTTTGATTAAAATTCATAGTTTGTTGCTGATAAGTCAACTGAATTATTTTTGGATGAATACTTTTTTTTTAATTTGTCTTTTTGATTTAAAAGTTCATCCTTTTTAGGTAAAAATAATGCATCTTTCTGGAATAAAAATGCAACTCTTTTGTGGAAGATCCAACTATTTCCCAGATAATTTACTTTTTGTTTAATACGAGTAGTCGTATTTCTTTGTTGAAAAGTGAATTGAAATTGTTTTTTATTTAAAAATTCACCCGTTTTAGTCGAATTTTAATTTTGCTTGGACAAAACTGCAACTTTTCGGTTGAAAATTGAACAATCCTGTTAAAAAGTGAAAAGGGAAAGTTAAGTTGAATCTTCTTTCGATGAAAATTTAATTACTTTCAGCGGCTTTTTTATTCATCTGTGCTGTTTTAGAAGAAATTTCACCTTTCTTGAATAGAAATGTAACTTTTCGGTTGAAAATTTAACTATTTTTTAAAAGTTTATCTTTTTGATATTTCAATTTACCTGCTTTAGAAGAAGTTGCATCTTTCTTGGATAAAAGTGCACCTATTTGGTTGAAAATTAAACAATTTTGTTGAAAAGTTATACATTTTGGTTGAAAATTCTGCCGTTTTGTTGAAAATTTAACTATTTTGTAGAAAATTAAATTTTTGTTTAAAATTTATATTTTGTTGTTGAAAAAGGGATTGAAATCTTTTCTGGGTCAAAGTTCCACATTTAACAAAAAAAGTGTCGTTTCATCTTTCTTCGATAAAATAAAAAATGAAACTATATGGTAGAGAATTCAAATATTTTGTTCAATTTCCATCCTTTTTGATTGACAAAATTTGTCTTTTTGTAATAAAAATCCATTTTTTTCGCCAAAACTTATTTTTGGTTAAAATATTCATATGTTGATTTTTAAAGGTCAACTGAAACATTTTTGAATGAAAATTCAACTATTAAAACAAATTTTTTTTAAATTCATCTGTTTCAGTGCAAATTTCATCTTTTTCATATAAAAACACAACTGTTTAGTTGAAAATAGAATAAATCGCTTTTGATTGAAAATTCATTTTTTTTTTGTAGAAACTTGTTTTTCATAAAAAATTCATATTTTGATCGCGAAAAGTGAACAGGAATCCTTGTTGGATAAAAACTCAACTATTTAGTCAAGCATTAAACTATTTTGTTAAAAATTCATGCTTTTCATTTTTAATTGCAAATTCAATTTTTTTCTTAGGAACTTATTTTTTGTTAACAAATTAATATTTTGATCTTGTAAAGTCAAGTGGAATCGTTTTTTCATGAAAATTCAACTATACTTAAAAATTTTTCTTTTTTAAATAAAAATTCATCTGTTTTAAGAGAAATTTCATCTGTTTTAAAATTCGTCTTTTCGGATCGAAATTATAATTTCTTTCGTAGTTGAAATTTCATTTTTCTTATGAAAATAACATCTTTTAGATCAAAATTATTTTTCATTGCTTGAGTATTCAACTATTTTATTTAAAAGATTGGCTTGAATCACTTTGTCAAGAAATCATTTTTTTAACATTAATATTTTTAGTTAAAAATCTATCAGTTTAGTTAAAAGTTTAACTATTTTATTTGAGATAAATATTTTTGTAATTACAAATTTTAATACTTGGGTACAAGTTAAACTAATTTGTTGAACATTTATTTTTTTGAATGAAGACTCACTTTTTCGATTTGAAAATTATACTGTTTAGTTGAAAAGCCTTTCTTTGTTGAAAATTGATTTTTCAACTGAAAATGTAACTTTCATATTTTTTTAAGATTTATATTTTGGGTTAAAAATTCTCCTTTTTTGGTAGAAAAATAATTTGATTGGTTTGAAATTTCATTTTTGTTTGGTAAAAATTCATCAGTTTCCTGGAAAATCAATTTTTTGTTTGTTGAAAATTCTTCTTTTGGATTTTTGAATTCTTTTCTCATAAACATTATGTTTTCTGATTCAAATATAAAATATACCACTTTTTTCTAGAGAATTTATCTTTTTAGGTTAAAAATTCAAATATTATGTTCAAAAGTTAATTATTTTGTTGAAGATTCAATTGTTTTGTTGAAAAAGTCATCCTTTATTGTAGAAGAAACATTTTTTGGTTGAACATAAATTAACAAATTTGACAATTTTAAATATGTGTCAGAAATACTGTCAACCCAGTGGGCACAAAGTACGTCGACGTCTTTACGCCATCGTTACGACATATTTACGACAACTTTACGACATCCTATGTCAATGTCGTTAAGGTGTTTTTACGATGTCGTAAATAAGTCGTATGATCTGACGATGTCTTTACGATATCGTAAAGACACCGAAAGGACATGGACATAGGATGTCGTAAAGTTGTCGTAAAGATGTCGTAACGATGTCGTAAAGATGTCACCAAATTTTTTGCCCAATGGGGAGGAATCTGCATTATCATCAGAGAATAACAGAAATTCTTAACGTCTTTTCAAATTAGATGAAGCTCTTATATACTGTTTTATTCTATTTACGAAAATTCGATGTCAAAAATATTACAAGATTAAAATGCTATTATTGGAATATTAATAATCAAAGTTAATGAAAAATTAGTCAAGAAAATATCTCGCAATTTTAAAAATGAAGTTCTCGGGCATCCAGACTAATTTCACTAGCCATAACTAGCAAAAAATTTCTGGAAACAAAAAATTAATTTCAGTGAGAGGGGGGGGGGGGTAGAAATATTTTGGCACTGTTTTTTACAGGGTTGGGAGGTCTTAAAGAGGGCCTATAATCCGTTAAGTAATTTGAGTACGTCTCCTAAGTTGAGAGCGAAGGCTTAAAAAAAAAGTGAAAGGAAATGTTTTGAGAGGACTGTACGTTGTAAGACGAGTTGTAAGAAGGATCACAAACATGTAATCTTGGCTATTTTCGGCCAAGCGAGGATGGATGTTGTGATGAGAGCAGTCATACCTTTATAACTGTAATTATGTGTGTTTTATTTAAAATTTTTTTCACACCTGCAATTATCGGGATCAATTATGTTATTTCCGAGGTTGTTTCTAATGAACAGAGACCATAATTGTTCACTCTTTAATTTTTAATTGACAAATTTTTATTATTTATTGTGGTTTTATTATTTGTATGGCAGTCAGATTTTGTTAATCTCTAACTTTTAACTGGAAAAATATGACTGATTCTCAGATAATTTCTACTAATTTGTATAGCTAGAATTCAGTCAGTGACAATTAGTAAAAAAAATACTGATTTAATTAGTAATTATTACTAGAAGCGTGCGCACTGTCTAAGCTCGTAATTATAGATTTCTTATGCATTGTTAATTTAGAGAAGTTGATTATTATTAGATAATTATTATTTAGATAATTATTATTTTAAAATACTAATTTATGTAAAATAAATATTTTAATTAAATTAATGGTTGAGACTTATACGTTTAACTGATTTAAATTAGAATTAATTATTTTAGGTTTATTTGTGCATTTAATGAATGATTATCTACTGTTGGCTCATTGTATACTTTATATACACTAACAAATTTAATGTACGAACATATTTTATTTATTTATATTTTTCATGGCTACTATATTTTTGTTTAAAAGTTCATTCTTTTTTAGTGAAAAATTCGTCTTTTCTGGGTTAAAAATTCAACTTTATTGGTAGAAAATTTTACTATTTGGTTGAGAATTAATTTTTTTTATTAAAAACTCATTTTTTCGGTCTGAAAATCATTATTTTTATCACAGAAAAATACTTTTATAAAGAATTTAAATTGCAAGGGTGAAATATTTTGGCAGTACCCTTGCAAAAATGTTCCTAATTTGCCCCATTTAAACAGTGGCGCTGAGAAGGCCCACACGAGGTTTTTTTTATAAATTAAACTACTTAAAATAAATAAATTTTATTAAAAATTTAACTATTTAGTTCCAAAATTTGTTTGTTTTTGTTGTTGAAAATTGACCTTTTTTGTTGAAATTTGATGTATTTTTGGTTGAAAATCGATCTTTTCAGATGAAAATTAATTCATTTCAACTTCTTGGTTTAAAAATCAACTATTTTAGTTGTAGATTCATCATTTTACTTGATTATTTAACAATTTGATGAAAAATCTAACTATAAAGCTAAAGTAATTTTTTTAATTAAAAATTTTGTTGAGCCATTATTTGTTGATAATTTATCTTTTTCAGTTGAAAATTTAACAGATTGGCAGAAAATATAACTAATATTCTAAAAATAGTTTGTTTTTCCAAATCGAAAAATGAATTCTTTACTGAAAATGTCAGTATATTCCATTTATGGTTGAGAATAAATATTTTTTGGCTAATGATTCATATTCTGTCAAAAATTCATCTTTTAGGCCTGAAATTTAACAATTTTAAAAAAATATTTATTAATTTCATGTTCTCAAATTGAAACTATTTTTTTTTTTTTGAAAATTGATCCTATTGATTAAAACTTCAGTTATTTTGTTGGTAATTATTTTGAGTTTTGTTGAAAATTAACTTTTTCAACTGATAATTTAACTAATCCAATTTTTATGGAAAATTGATCTTTTTTAGTTGAAAATACCACTTATTGGTACAAAATGCATACGTTTTAGTTGAAAATTCATCTTATTGATCGTAGATTCATATCTTGAGTTGAAAATTTGTAGAGCGTTTCACATTTTGATTTTATCTAAAATAATATATTCCTCTAGTTTCGTGAAAAATCACCTTGTTTCCCTTATTTAGTTGAACTGGAGAAATTTTATTATTTTTTTCTATAGAAATTTCAATTTCAAGCGTGGATGCTTTTTGAATTCAAGCCCTTAATTTTTTAGTTAAGAAAATTAAAGTGTTCGAATTGCAGATTGAGTGTCGGATTTAATTTGAGAAGTCTAAAATCTCGAGAAGAATTTGTCATCTATGTAATTCAATCAAAATACTACTAATTCTTTTTAGTAAGGTTTAAACAAAATTTGTCTACTGAGAATTATTTAAATTTGACTGAAATTTCTGCAGTATTCATTAAAATTAATTTTTAAATAAATTTTTGAAGCACAAAGTCAATTATTAATTGGTTACTCAAATTAAAACAATTTTTTTTAAAGTCAAAAAAATATACGCTATGTAATTTAATTGAAATACGCGAAATTATTTTGATTAAACTTTTAATACATTTTTTACTTTAATTGTTAAAATTTGACTGAAATTTTTGTAGTTTTTTATTGAGATTATAATCATATCATCGGCGTATTAAAAAACTTCAATTTTTCACAAAAAATTCCTCTGCGAAGAATTTAAATATCAAGGGTGGAAGTTTATTGCACTACACTTTCAGAAATTGCCCTAGTTTGATCGATTTAAAAAGTGATGATATTAATATTAAAATTTTATGTTTATTTATAAATATTGTGTGCGCTGAAGCAAAATGGATATAAACGAAATCAGTGAAAAAGTAGTTTTTGTTTATTATTACTATTTTAAAAAATAGGGCCCTTTAAAATGTACAGCCCGTGCCAGTTCACCCGACCAGGGCCACGCCAGAAGCAGGGAAAACTGGCCAGTGCCTTACCAGGCCCACATTTACATTTCTGCACAGGTTAAACCACTATTTTTTAAAAATATTTCAAAGCTAAAGTGCTTATACTGCAGAGTAAGCGTTAAATTTAATTTTAAAAGTGGAAAAACTCGAGAGAAAACTGAAGGTTATTCAATAAAAATATTAGTTATTGAAGCAAAAATTTATCGATAAATTTTTTTATCAAATAAAACGAGCTCAGATAAATAGAAGGTTTTTTTCATGGAATGTTTTTATATTTAGAGTTTTGGTGTTTTGTTGTCAACTAGCATAGTTTCAACTAGCATATCGTCAACTAGCATATCGTCTACTAGCATAGGGAATGAGATGCTTTATTTTTTCACAGCCTCCAAGAAGCGAACGTTGTCGATAAACGTCTTAAAAGAGGTTTAAAAAAATCATTCTCATCCTCTTTGTATCTTAATGACCATCAGACCGCCAACCTGTAGACCTGAGTTCAAATCCCAGCGGAGCTAAAGAGGATTTTTTTCACAGCTAAAGACAAAAGCCCTATTTTCTTTAGGCTACTAGATCACAAACGTCATTCTAACGACAACAACCAAATTATTCCTAAATTTGTTTTGTTTAATTAATAATTCACGTTTTACTATTTTTCCAGATTTAGAGATAGAAACTTTTAGTTGAGTTGTCCGGGGTTCCCACACGAAAATAAAAGTGCAAAAAATAAAAACGCGAAAAGTAGGAAGAAAAAGAGGGAAAACAATAAAAATAGTGAATATCCTGATTCTAAATGTGATAGCGTGACTTGTAGTCTAACAAAGTGATCCCGCGAGCGAGTCGTTATCGCTGTGAAATACGCATTTACGGCTTTCATGATGATTTAATAAAACACGGGGTTTTACATTGCCTTCTCGGGCAAGTAGAATGCCGTAAATCTTTTTCCTGTAGCATCCGAAACTCGTGGACAGTGGCCGAGACCCCCGACAGTGTCGGTTCGTCTTTTCGGATCGCCGTGTATAGAATATCTGCAACCTGCAACCTTTATGTGTCTCTCAATTTCTCTCTTTTTTCATTTTTCTCTTTTTTTATTTTTCGCTTACCAAAATGCACGAAGATTTTATATTAATGCACACCTAACACCATCAGAAATCACGATAAGGCCACGAAACATCTTCATCCTTGCTTTTTATTTATATTTACGATTTGAATTTTGAAATTTCTTATTAATCCATTAGCATCACACACTCGCGATCAAGATAATATTCTTTGTTTCTAAAATCTAGACCTGCAGTGATTTATTTTAGAACTTCCAAATTTGAATAGAGTCCTAAAAAATAAATAATCAAATGAGTCATCGTGGCTCAGATTCCTAATGCAGGTAACAAGGCTAGATGTGTTTACAGAAAAAGTCACTTCTGTCCTTTGGTATAATACCCGAAAGATACCCTGCAGTTTATAATTAACCCTATAATATAGTCGCTGATAACCCTAGAAGTTGATGCGACTATAAACATTCAATTAATAGTGTTAAGTTGTTACCAACGATTTAAAAATATACCTCTCAGATGCCGGGCGTAACACATCGCAAAGTGACGCAGACCTTTTTGCACAGCAAATTGATCCTCACCCACTCTGCTATCCGGCAGCTTTCCTAGCCGGCCGTAGAGAGAATACGGTCAGCTTAGGTTGGACAGAGCGGTCCCTCTGAGTCTTGAGGTCAACAGTTCAATGCATAGCTTCAATGCACCGACTTGGTGTTATGAAAGTGCATGTGTGTGTGTTTATTACTCCAAATTGACGAGCGACCACCGAGTTCTAGTCCCCTCGACAGTCAGCTTCTATGCAAGTAGATCGCTAACTATTTTCCTAGTCCACTCAAAGTCGACTAGTGACCCACAAGGCTAGTCTTCTCGACATAGAGCCTATATCTTGGGAAGTAATTAGTCTCTTTTAAGGGGAAATGTAGTGAAAGGTGGGTTCCGAACCACCAAATCCCGTCAGAAGTACATAGCAAAATTTCTATTGGTGCCGGCTCAGGGATCGAAACCCCAGTCCATAGCACTTCGAATTATACTGCTTTTTTAAATTTCCAGACCTCGGATTCATTTCAGATGTCAAAAATAGTCTAAATAGTGTCACAAATTTGAAAATGAGTATCATAATATTTTTCAATTATGAAAATAATGTGTGGTACGAATTTGAAATTTTATAGTCCAAAATCAAAAAGTATGTAAGGGAAAATTAACTTTATTTTTTAAACGAAATTTCCAGTTTTTTAACATAATATTTGTAACATATATTAAAAATAAACTTCAAAGATTGTTTAAAATGTTAGGCTTTAGCCCGAAAATTAATATTGATTTATCTCTGGCTTCAAATTGTTATTTCTGTAAAAATTCAACCTTTCTTTGTTAAAAAATCAACTGCCTGGTTAATAATTAATGTTTTTTTAAAGGAATTAAGTTGAAAATTTGTATTTTTTGTTTAAAATTTAATTTAATTTTTGTTAAAAATACAATTATTTTTTTTTGAAAATTAATCTGTTATAGTTGAGGATTTAATAATTTGGTTAACAATTGGTATTTTTCTTGATAAATCCAACTGCTTTTTTATTTTTCATACAAATTTTTTTTTAAGTAGCATAATTCTTTTTAAGCCTTCTTATGCAATACAGTTACAATATATTTTTTTTGAAGTTTAACTGAAAATGATACTGTCCTGTTAAAAATTCACATTTTCCAGTAGAAAACTCAACTGTTTCGAAGAAAATTCGTGTTTTTGGCATGAAAATTCAGTTATTTGGTACAAAAGTAAACTATTTTCCAGAAAATTCGTTTTTTTCTCTTATTCAAAATAATTCCATCCGAATTATAATTTTTTTCATGTTCTAAAAACAAATGTTTATTGAAGTATAAAGATTTTTTCGAAATATCATTTTTTGAAACAATAATTTTTTTAACAAATTCTAGATCCAAGTTTAGTTCGAATTTAATTAAAACTTTAACGTAGTATGCAATAATTGTGTTTAAGCTTTCAGCATTGATATTTCTTGAAATTACTATTATTACTATTTAACGAAGAAAAAAGTCGTTTTTCTTGTTTTTTCGAATTTTTTGCAAAAAAATGTTTGTCATACTATGATACGCGATCTTCAATTTGGATTTTCTTGGAACAGAACAATTTTTTGGGGCGAAATATATATTTTTTTTATTCAACATTCCCATATTTCTGGAGTAAGGCTTTATTTTTTGAGAAAATTAGAAAATCTACTTTTTATCGCTATCGAAACCGGTTTTTAAAATCCATGAAATTTTTATCTCAAAATTCCAGATCGATTTCTCGTAATTGCCTAACTTTTTTACATCAAACTTTCTTGGTTTGTATTCAGAAACACAATGTTACATGAGAATGCTTTTACTTTTAAAAACAAATTAAAATTCAATTTTGTATCGTAATCCACAGTCGTCCCTTCTCCAAGTTAAAAACATTCCTTTTCAAATGCACAATCAGAAATAGATAACCAAGATTTTTCGTAAATTGGGTTTATTGCATAAAAAATTCTCAAAAAGTTAAAGACACGTTATGATGAAAAGAGCGTTTGGAATTTTTATTTTTAATATAATAATACAAAAAATTATCTTTAAATTCTAGTTAAAAATTCTGGATATTATTTTAGCGTATTTATAATTTTTTCCTTTCCTTCAACATCGATATTGTTCGAAATTATGTTCGTTTAATGAAAAAAAAGCAATGAAATAAGTATCTTCTTTTTATAGTCCTTTCATCAAAAATCGTCTATCTCAGTGCGATACAGTCACACTACATTTTTATTTTTTCGAAAAAGAAAAATTTGTTTGTCTCCAATATTTATTTTTATGTTTAAGCTTCTCCATATCTCGGGATGAGATGCATAATTTTCTGAAAAATTAAAAGTTCGATTTTCAATAGCTACCAGAAACCGATTTTCGATACCTGCGGGAAGTTAATTCAGAAATGCAATATCTTGGGCAAAGTTTTTTTTATTTTTTATTTTACCTGAAGATTACATTTTGTTTCGTAATCCGCAGCCGAACCTGCTTCAATTTGTGGACAGACTCACTTTGAGATTTTCAACTTCAACATTTATTTTCTTACTGAATGTTTTTAGGCTTTTTCGAAAAATCCCAATTTTGTTGGTATGCTGGTTCAATATTCTTTGAAAAAAACGATGTTTCTTCCACTGTATCTTCCTTTAAACGTGTCGTATGATAAGCTGATGTTAATTGATATTGATCCGGTAAAAAATTATGTAGAAAATTTTGTAATTTTGTAGGTAGTCTAGTCTAATATTATTCGAAAGAACCAATCCGTATAGTTGATTCGTTCCATTGCTGTAACTTCTTACAACCATTCTGTATGATTAGCTGATGTTAATTAATATTTACCAGTTAATATTTAATTAGGAGATGTCGATTTTGTAAGTATACTGGTCCAATATCATTTGGAAGAACTCATCTGCTTAGTTAATTTGTTCCATTTTTGCATCTTCTGTCAAGCGTGTTTTATGATAAGCTTTAGTAAATGAATGTTAACAGGGTAAGAATTTAATTAGAAGATGTTCAATTTTGTAGGTATACTGATCCAATATCAAGCATCTATATAATTGGTTTTTTCGATGGTTCTATCTTCTTCCAACCTCGTTGTATAATTAGCTGATGTTAATTGATGTTGACCAGTTAAAATTTAATTAGAAGATGTTAGATTTGGTAGATATGCTGGTCCAATATCATTTGAAAAAACCCACTGTATAGTTGATTTGTTTCATTTGTGTATCTTCTGTCAAGCGTATTTTATGATTAGCTGATATTAATCGATATTGAAAAGTTAAGAATTTAATTATAAAATGTTGAAATATTGTAGGTATACTAATCCAATATTTTTTGAAAGAATACGTTTGTATAGTTGGTTTGTTCCATTATTGTAGCTTCTTCCAACGATGCTCTATGATTAGCTGATATTAATTGATGTTGACCAATTAAAATTGAATTATAAGATGTTAAATTTTGCAGGTATACTTATTCAATATTCTTTGAAAGAATACATTTGTATAGTTGGTGAGTTTCATTGTAGCACCTTCTCCCAACCGTGTTTTATGATCAGCTGATCTTCATTGATACTGACCAGATAAGAATTTAATTAGAAGATGTTGAATTTTGTAGGTATGATTATTCAATATTCTTTAAAAGGAATACGTTTGGATAGTTGGTTTGTTCCATTATTGTATCTTCTTCTAACCATGTTTTATGATCAGCTGGTGTTAATTGATGTTGACCAGTTAACATTAAATAAGAAGATGTTGAATTTTGTAGGTATACTGGTCCAATATCCTTTGAAAGAACCCATCTCTATAGTTTATTTGTTTCATTCTTATATCTTTTGCCAAGCATGTTTCATGATTAGCTTATGTCAATTGATATTAGCAGGTTAAAAAATTAACTAGAAGATGTTCAGTTTTGTAGGTATACTTAGTCAATACTTTTGAAAGAATACATTTGTATATTTGGTTTGTTAGATTGTTGCATCATTTTCCAACCGTGTTATATGATCAGCTGATGTTAATTGATTTTAAATAGTTAAAAATTTAATGACCTGGCTAACATCATTGAACATCCGCTAATCAAACAACTTTGTTGCAAGAATATACAATAATTGAACAAACCAACTATGCAGATGGATTCTTTCAAATGGTGGACCAGTATACAAACAACATGCAACATCTTCTAATTAAATTCTTACCCTTTCAACATCAATTAAAATCAGCTAAGCACCACTTATGGTTATATTAGCATCATTGTGCACAATCAAATTCCGAGTAAATTTCTGGGAGCTATTTGTCAAATTTCTCTTCGATTTATCAGAGTTTTAAGTTGTGTATGCAGAAGCTAAAGTGATTGACACTTTGATAGCTGAAAATCGAGTGCACCTTTTATCGGCACGACACTCGTTCTAAATATGTTCTGTCTCGAAAGTCCAGCTGCATAAATTATTGGTCATTCGAATTGGCAGAATGGAAATTCCTAATCGTTCATTGAATACCGATAGTTGTGTAGCGTACTTCGCCGAAGGCGTATATTAGTTTATGAATGACCCATTGTAAAGTCAGAATTGAATGGACTCCTTTTCCTCAATAAAGAGTGGAGCCAAATACTAATTCGAGGCTAGTTTTCATCCAAGTCTTCGTCCGCATACCTCGCCAATTGTGTCACGATTGTTTCCCATACGAACATTTTTCAAACATTTTTTTTCTGTTATTTACCAAATATGGTTCATGGTACTGACTCCATAACTGGGCGGTGAATCTCGACTCAAGAAGATTCCAGATACTAAGCTATTTCAAACGGAATTTCTGCTTTCAAACTCGACTGTCGAAAAATTGGCCGACCTCGGAAGGTGGTTTTTTGCAGTTTTCCTCTCCCCTGATTAAACATCCAAGAAAATGTAGAGTGGGGAGTGGGGATTAGTGGAAGTAACGTTATGAACATAGATAACATTAAGTACGTTTCCTGGTGATAAATTTTAACAAAGTTTTCGAATTTTGCGAAATATGGTCCCTTTTCTCCCATTTTTTGAGACTTGAACTATTTTGTTTTAAAATCATCTTTTTTGGTAAAAAATGCAGCTTTTGACAGATGAAATACATTGTCAAAAATTAATATTTTGTTGAGTTCAAGATTTATCTCATTTGCTGAAAATTTAACCATTCCATTTTCAGAAAATTCATCTTTTGGGATGCAAATTGATCTTCTTTGGTTGAAAAATTGACTACTTGATTTAAACTTAAAGTACTTTTCAAAAAGTCAGATTTTTTCCTGGTTGTTAAATATTCAGAATTTCAATTAAAAATTAATATTTACGGGTCGAACAGTTAACTGTTTAATAGAACTGTTTCTAGTATGTTTTATGGAACTGTTTTATAGAACAATTTACTCATCTGTTCTATTTTTGTTTAGAAAGTTAGCCCTTTTGGCTTGGAAATTCAATAATTTAGTAGAAAATTAATCTTGTTGTTTAAAAATACATCTTTTTGGATGAGGATTCATTTATTTGTTTAAAAATTCGTCTTTTTCAACTGAATTAAACTATTAACATTTTTTTAAATTAATTTTTTAAACTAATAATTTAGCGATTCCATTTTTGACTCAGCATTTTTTTGATTGATGAATCCATCTATTTGGCCGAGGATTAATTTATTTTGTTAAAAATTTGTTTTTTCTACAAATAATTTCACTATTTTATTTTTCGTTAGATATTTGTCCTTTGTAAATTGAAATTTCGACCATTTAATGGGAAATTTACGAATTTTGATGAAAATTCATATGCTTGGTTAGAAAATTTATTTTGTTAGTTAAAAATACATATACTTCAGGATTCAACTGTATAGTTCAAATATATGGATAAAATTTAACTTTCTGGTTGAAAATTCGTATTGTTGAAAATTTAACTGTTTAACAGGAAATTCGTCTTTTTGGCTTGAAAAGTCAACAATTTCTTTTGACATCTTTTTCTTTCTCCCTGAAAAATCTTTCTTGGTTAAAGATTCATCTCTTTGGATAAAAATTAAACCATTTTATTCCAATTTTTTTGTCGTTTTTTAGAAAATTTCCCCTTTTTGGTTTGAAAACTCGATAATTTGTTAGACAATTTTTGGATGAATTTAATTTTTTTAAATCTAAACTTCAAACCTTTCTCGATTGAAATAAGAACTAATACATTTTTTTATAATAATTTTTTGTCGAATATTTAGCTACTTGGTTTAAAGTTAAAATAATTTTTACAAACAAATTTATTTTGATTTTTGTCATTTTAATTAAAAATTCAACTCTGGTCGAGGAGTCGTTTAGAAAATTGATTTTTGTAATATTTAGAATTTCTGTTTTGTGGTTCCTAAAAATTAAATCGAAAGCTTGTAAAAAAATTGGGGGGGGGGGTCGAGTAAAATTTTTCGATATTTACAATAAAAAATAAATTATATGAAGTAAATAAAATATTTGTGAATTAAATTTCAATAAAATGCGAAATACTAAATCTGGCAAGTGTAACACTTTCGAGGATAAAAACGGACTTATCAGATGAACTTTGAAATTAAATATTTTCCTAATTCATGTAAGAAATCTTTACGGGTCGTTAAAGTTATGAGTCACTGGTGTATTAATAAGGCAAAGATAAACATAAACGTGAAAATCCAAGTTGAATAGACTAATCTTCATAAATGATGATATCATAAAAGAAAAATTTAATTTTAGAGTGGCCACAAAACTCAATTTTCAAAACTCCTTTGATTTTTTCTGACTAATTTTGTAATTTGCCTGAAAAAAAATTTTTTAAAACTAAAATTTTAATGTAACATTTTCAATATACAATTGTTTACAAATGGAATAAAAGACATTTTCGATTTATTTTGCGACTAATGTTCTTTTGTATTAAAAGGAATTCAAAAGAATTCGATTCATAAGACTTCAAAAGAATTCAAGTTCAATTAAAAATAATTTAAACCAATTAGAAATTTTTCTAAATTCAATTAATTTAAATAAAATTAGAATGAATTTAGAGGAACTCAAGGGAACTGAGAAGAATTTGATGAGATTCATAAAAATTGAAGGTGAATTAGAAAATAATTGGAGTGAGTTGAAAACAAAAGGAAAATATAAAAAAATTCATTTGATTCAGTAAGTTTGACATGAGTTTAGAAAAATTTAAGGGAATTCAAAAAAATTCAAAAAATTTAAGAGAATTCTAGAAATTCAAAAGAACTCAATTTCAAATGCTCTAAAATATTGAAAACCCTTTGAAATCACTTTAGATTACTGAAATCTCTTAAAAATACCCATTTTAAATTATTCAAATATTTCAAAAAATTTTTGATGTTTTCAAAACCCTCAAAATATTGAAATGAATTGAAAATTTCTTGAAAATATTTCAAAATATACTAAAACCTTATAGGTTCTACAATATCATTTGATAGCTTGGAAAATCCTTAAGAAATCACTGAAAATTTTGAAATCTTTTAAAAATATCTTGGAATCATTCAAAATACCCCTGAATATTGCAAATCCTTTGAAATACCTTGAAACTTTTCAATGACCTTAAAAATTTCTTAGTCTTACTAAATCGTTAAAAATTTTGCGAATTCTTGGGAAGTTTTTGAAAAATTTTTAATTTTTGAAAAATGACTTGGAATCTTTTCAAATACCCTAAGAATTTTTAATTTTTTGAAATTTTTGAAATTTCTTGCAACTTTTTTGAGGCTTTCGAAAAAGCCTTGGAATCTTTTAAAATGCCCTGATCTATTTCAAAACCTTTCAAATAACTATAAATTATTAAATCCACTGAAACTACACCACAGGATTTAAAAAATCCTTTGAATCTTTTGAAATCCCTTACAACTCGTCAAGGCAGATTTTTTTGAATACCTATCAATTATTTGAATATATTTAAAACTTCTTATTATCTTTTAAAATATCCTAAAATATTTGAAATCCTTTGAAATCCTATTAAAGTTGTTATAGCTCTTAAAAATTCCTGGCGTTATTTTGAAACACCCCGAAATATTTCGAACCTTCTAAAATCACTTGAAATTATTGAAATATACTAAAAATACCCGAACAAAGTTTAAATCCTTTAAAATATGTTTGAATCCTTTTGAACATAAAATTTTCCAGTTACCGCAAAATAGTTCCACATCTTCCAAAATCCTTCGAAAACTCTTGAAAATTTTTTAACTTCTTGTAAATGCCTTGGATTCGTTCAATATGTCCTAGAATATTTCTAATCCTTTGAAATTTTGAATATCCCTTGGAACTTTTTAAAGCTCTTAAGAATGTCCTTGAAGTTTTAAGACTGCCCTAAAATGTCTGAAATATTTTAAAAACCCTTGCAACTTTTTGAGGTTCTGAAAAATACGAAGGAATCTTTTGAAATAAGTGGAAATAATTCCAACCTTCTGGAATCACTTCAAATTAATGAAATATATTGAAAATAACCTAACAACGTTCAAATCCTTAAGAATACTTTTTAATTTAAAAAATTTTTTTAGCGCTTTAGCAACTTTTTCGGTATTTAAAAAAACCCTACAAACCTTAAAAATCTTTGAAATCTATTCAAATTAATAAAGTAAGTTGAAAATTTCTAAAAATCTTTTAAAATATTCTAAATCTTCATAGTTTCTATAAAGTCGTTCCAAATTTTCCGAAATCCTTCAAAATTCCTTTTTTTTTTAAATTCCCTAAAATATTTGCAACCCTTAGAAGTAATTTCAAATAATTGAAATCGGTTAAACATACGCTGAAATATTTCAAATCCTTATAAATTTTTGGAAATCCTTTGAAACTTAAAAAGCCCTTGAATATTTTTAGAGATTTTAAAAAATACCCTAAAATCTGTCAAATTCGTCAATACTCTCAAAATTAATGAAATTAGTTGAACATTTTTTGGAATCTTTTAAAAAACCTTGAAGTATTTAAAATACTTTCAAATCTTTTAAAATCCCTCGCATTTTTTAAGGTGCTTGTAAATGCCTTGGAATACTTGGAAATCCCTTAAATATTTTAAACCCTCTGAAATCACTTCAAATTATTAAAATATATTAAAAATACCATTTAATTCTTGAAAATATATTTTGAAATCTTTTAAACCCTTTCAAAACTCTTGAAAATTTCTTGGAAATTTTAAAAACACCATACAATTCTTAAAATTTGCAGCAAGACCTTGAAATGAATGAAATAATTGGAAAATTCCGTGGGTTCTTTTTGAATATCTTAAAAACTATAAAATCTTTCCCGGTTTCTGAAATCCTTCGAAATTATTTCAAAATTGTCTAATTTCTTGAAAATGCCTTGGAATCTTGTAAAATACCCTAAAATATTTAAATCCTTTGAAATCCCTTAAGACTTTTCAAAGTTCTTAAAAACACCTTGGAAGTTTTTAAACTACTTCGAAATATTTGAAATCCTTTTAAATACCTGTAAATTATTTAAATTCATGCAAAATTTCTTGAAATCTTTTAAAATATCTTAAAATATTGTAAACTATTTTAATTTGTTTTAAATCCCTTGAAATGCTCTTGAAAATTCCTTGGAAATTTAAATAATACTTTAAAATCCTTAGACATCATTTCAAATTATCAAAATTTATTAAAAGTTTCTTAGAATCTTTGAAAATTGCCTAAAACATTTTTTTTAACTCAAGAAAACTCAGAAATAGATAGAGACCTTAATTCAATAGTGTTTCACCCAAGGGTTAGTTTATTTAAAGAAAAGTGATCTTTTTACTTTAAAAAATGACCCTAGTGACTTTATCTTAAAAAATTGACTATGGTGACTTTATCTTTAAAAAGTTACTATATACACGGATGTTAGGGGTAAAAATTTGGTATGTTAAGGGCATGTGACACAGCTAAATACCTATATTACCGACGACAGTTTTTCAGTTCACTGAATGTTTTTTTGAACCTAAGAACTTTTTTTGTAAATAA
>NC_046659.1:141727261-141730753 GCF_010883055.1 Belonocnema kinseyi | reverse complement strand
TATTTTATTTACAAAAAAAGTTCTTAAGTTCAGAAGAACATTCAGTGAACTGAAAAACTGTGATCGGTAATATAGGAATTTAGCTGTGTCACATGCCCTTAAACTGAAACACATTCAGATGTTAAAATCGCTCGAGCGCATGCGCATTGCGCATTAGAATCTCACAACTATATTTTCCGATTCTATATTTTCGATATTGCAATTGCAGAATATTACAATTTGGAACATTTCCAAAGAATCAAAATTATAGTTATCCTTAATTAAAATTGGATAACGACTTCTGCCTGTATACACGAGGGAAGTAGGATCCTAAATTGCAGGTTATATCATTATATTGAAATGAACACATTTGATAAAATGCAAATAAATTAAAAATTAAATTTAAGTTAAAATAACTTAAAATAGAGATAATTTTAAGTGCACATTACATATCATTCGTTTTTCGCTTACTCACCCCGTTTTTATTTTTTATTTTGAATTTGAAATATTACACGTAACCTCAACTTGACTGCATGTATCATCTGCTCGACATTTTACACCCTTTATAGGTTTTTCGTGCATGCAAGAACATTAAAGTATAATTTTAAATACGCAAATAATTTATTAATTAATTCTTAAAACTACTAGAAATAAGTAAACTCCTTAAATATTTACAGCCGTTATTTGACATAACCATACATGTCAAATCTCGGATATTTCTGTTAAATATTTTGGATGTTCCATAGTAACACCTCACTTTTTAATATCTAGAGCTGCAGGTTTTTTTGGTAAACATGTAACTGTTTCGTTGAAAGTCCAAATATTTCCTAGAAAATTTACTTTTTGTTTGAAATTCGTATTTTTGTATTGAAAAGTCAATTAAAATCTTTTTGCTTGAAAATTTGGGTGTTCTGTTGAAAATTTAAATATTTTGTGGTAAATTTACTTTTTTTTTAAATTTAATATTTTGGTTTTGAATGATCTGAAATTTTTTTTCTGGACGAAAATTCAACTTTTTTTAAAACTATTTTGTAATAAAAAAAATCATCTGCTTTAAGAGAAATGCAATTTTTCGTGGTTGAAAACGCAACTATTTCTTAGAAAATCTACATCTTGTTAAAAATATTTTGGTGTTGAAAAGAGAATTGAAATTTTTTCTGAATGAAAATTCAAATTTTTTTTCTTTTTCTCTAAATTAAAAATTAATCTATTTTTGAAGAAATTTCATCTTTTTTAGATCAAAATGCAGCTATTTGGTAGCGATGTCAATTCTTTGATTACAAATTTATTTGTTTTGATTGAAAAAATTTGTCTTTTTAGATTAAAAATTCAATTTTTTTCGTAGAAACTTATTTTTTGTTAAAAAATTAATATTTTTATGGCGAAAAGTAAACTGGAATCTTTTTTTGGTGAAATATCCACTATTTTGTTTCTACTTTTTTTTTTAAAATAAAAATTCATTTGTGTTCAGAGAAATTTCATCTTTTTTGGATAAATATGCAACTGTTTGGTAGGGACACAGTAAAGAAACAATTTTATTAAACAGTAATATTTGTGCTTAAAAATTATTTTTTTACATTCTCATCCTAATGAGAAGGTATTGGTTTTATGTGAGATTTCACTTTCACGGTTTTCATCAAGTCTGTACGTTTTGAGACCCACTTAGTCAGAAAAAACGATTTTGACGAAGGTGTCTGTCTGTCTGTAGTCTGTAGTCTGTAGGCACGATAACTTTCGAAAAATTGATCAGATTGGATTCTACTTTGGCACACTTTTTCAAGGCATAAAAAGAAAGAACAGGTTCGTAAACCAGCTATTTTGAATCAAAATCCAAAAAATGAGCGCGTTTTCAAAATTTTTGAAACTACATTTTTTCAATATTTCAAAATTCTATGAAAGGTTCATAGTACTCAGAAACGCAAATAATTTATTCTCATGACTTGTTTCTACAAAAAGAAAATTATCAGAGTTAGAACATTTTGAAAATAAAAAAAACTAAAATGAACATTTTAAGACAAACAACGCATGATATGAAAAAAAGTCAGAAGAAGAAAAACGTTGATTTTCGAAAGCCCTACAAGATTATGATAACAACTTTTTTAATTTGGTCGAAAAGTTGAACATTACAAATTTGATCGTACCAAATATAATGAAAAATCCAAAAATTTCATTTTTTGATTAAACTATGCAAGATACGAAAAAAATGAAAAAGCTCAAATTGCACGCCCTGGAAAGAACTAAACATTTATAATGAACCACTTTTCAATAGGACGCGTAATTTTTATTTTTAGTCGTAAAAAACAACATTAAAAATAAAAAAATAAAATTTTTTTGGACTAACGCCATAAGCTACGAAAAAAATGAGACAAAGCTTATTCATCCAAAAAAAAGCTATACTTTTTGATATGACACGCAGTAAAATTCACATTTTTTTTTTTCATTAAAAACACAATTTTATCGTGGAAACTTATTTCTTGTTCAAACATTTATATTTTGATCGCGAAAAGTCAACTGAAATTTTTTTAAACAGAAAATTAAACTATTTTTTTTCGAAAATTTGTCTTTTTGATGAAAAATTTGATCTTTTTTAGTAGAAATTTCATTTTTGGATAGAAATGCAAATGTTTGGTTAAAAATTATTTTGTATTGATTAAGCATTCAACTATTTCGTTTAAAATATTTTGTTGAATTGCTTTGTTAAGAAATTGTTTTTTTTTGTTTCTTTTTTATACCTTTGAAGCCGGACTAAAGCTCCATTTTTTATTCCTAGGGAGTAAAAATGATGTCAAAGTTTGAATTGAATTTTGAGTAATTTATGGTAAGTATCCACATTTACATGTAAAATTGACATGAATGTACGAAACTTTCGAAATATTTTCGGAAATTTAGAGACATTTTTAAATTGAATTTTGGGTAATTTATGGTAAGTTACCATATTTACCAGTAAAATTACCATAAATGACCGAAAATTTCTAGACATTTTTAGGTTGAATGTTGGTTAGGTTTTTGGTAAAAAAAAAAAATGTTCTCGCTTTGAAACTTCATTTTTGTTGGATAAAAATGCAACAGTTTCGTGGAAAATTTATTTTTTGTTTGAAAATTCCACTTTTGAACAATTTAGATAAACTTTTATTTCTTTTTTGAGTGAAAACTCTGTATTTCTTGGAAATTCGACTTTTTGGTTTTGAAAATCTTTTTTTTCTTGTATGAATTAAAAAAAGATCACACTTTTTCGTTAAGAATTTATTTTTGTAGGTAAAAAATTCAACTATAATGTTAAAAACGTAAGTATTTTGTTGAAAGCCATATTTCGTAGTAGAAAAGACATTTTATTGTTAATAATAAATTAAGAAATTTATACAATTTTAATTTGTACCTGAAATACTGCTTTATTCCGTTTATAAAAGATTCTATTTACTGGAAAACAGGTTATGAACAAATATAAAAGATTTATTTAAAAAGAATCAATTTATTAAAGGCACTTGGAAGGCAGGTCTTTACTCTTTGAGATGC
>NC_046659.1:141722069-141727161 GCF_010883055.1 Belonocnema kinseyi | reverse complement strand
TTTATTTGTAGAATTTCATAGAAAATGACAAAAAAAGTTACTGTTGTGCATTTGTTTTGGTAAGATTGACTTGACCTTCACGTCGTTCGCTGCAGCGCGTACAGCTGGCCAGGCACGTTTTTGGGCAGCGTCAAGATTACCGCTTGGATTTTAAAACATTCATAATTTTGGAACTATTAATCCAATTGATCTAAAACTTTCCAGAAAACTTCTTTGAACCTTAATGAACAACTTTCTCACTGAAAGCTTTCCGTAGCTTAAAATTCGTTCGCTAAACGAGGCGCTTGAATGTTAAAATTCATGATTTTTTCATTGCCTCAAAAAAAATTAATAACTTCTTTGGTTATTACAATATTCTCGTTTTTCCGTCTTAGATAGTTTCAGAAGACTTAAACACATACTTTTTATTGGGGAAATCGGGAAATGATGAAAATTGGCTAGATTAGCGCGAGTTGCAGTGAAAAAAGATTGGAATTTTTCGTTTTTAAAAAATCCACTTTTTACCAGTTATCTCTAAAACTACAAAACCTATAAATTTTTGCAAGAGGAAAAAAAGATGCGCCTTGCAGTTCTCTACAAGTATCAGTCTTTAAAAATGAAATTAGAAATATTTTTAAAATTGACACTCAGGACAATACTTCTCAGGCTGAATCCGGCCGTGTCCCCTTTTGGTCGCCAGCGGTTCAATTACAAGCAAATGAGCGGGTCGCGCGCGTAGCGTAAGTGAGAGCTTCTAGTTTTAGTTGAAAACTCGTATTTTTGGTTGAAATCATCTCGTCACAATTTATTCAGCTTATTATCTGTAAGCTTTCGATTGACTGTCATAACAACCTTATCATCTGCAAAATCTTTCGAATAATAAAGTTATTTGTCTCTACGTTTCTTTGCTAATATTTTAAGTCCATGAAAATCCTTCAGAGATATCTTCCCACGCAGCTTCTTTCGGGTTGCTTCGTCACAATCAGTTTTAACGCCGCTAAGCGTTTAGAATAATTGAGCCACGAGTCCTACACATATTAAATTGTCCAGTTTAAAGAGAACCGTCGTTTCAATTCGAGAAAGAATATCTGTGATTTATTGCGAATCAGGACTGTCCCATGTTTCAACATAAAGCAAATTTATTACTTTGATATGGCGTCAAGTGGTCGAGAAAGCCATGAAAATCTCAAGTGTGCGATTTAAAATTTAATTGGCGATTAAATAAATGATTTCGGATTGAAACTATTAAAGATTACTGCATCACGTTTCGTTCATTTATGCTCAGAAACAATATTAATGTAACTTTCGGTCTTGGTCATTTAAAACAGCAATTGAGAATACAATTTTGCCAGATGGGTAAACTCGAGAGAATCAGGTTATTGGCTCATTTATTATATGAACCGTTAAAACTGAAAGTAGCGACAGTAAAAGTTACATTGTCAGTTCAATTGCGTCTCCTCTTTCATAGCTAATTGTCCAAATCCGCCTGTTAACATCGCGAAAGTTTATCTTTTTTAATAATCTATGATGATTTCATCATTTAGAGAAATTGTACACATCTCAGACTTTACAGTACAGAATGATCTAAAAATAGGAGAAATGCGGCTATCTTGAAGAAAGTAGGGTCATAATAAGGGAATAAATTCTTTTAAATATTTCTTAGATTTCAATTTGAAATGTATTTTTAACAAAATAGTTGAATTTTCTACCAAAAGATGAATTTTTAAACAAAAAGGGATCAATTCCTTACGAAAAATTTAGTAGTTGATATTTCAATAATAAAAAACTTTTCAAAAACCGTCGAATTGAAATGAAAACACGAAACGAAAAAGATTAAATATCTACCAAAGAAGATGAATTTTGAAAAAAGACAATTTTCAAACAAACACAAAATATTATTCGCAATCAAAAGAAATGAAGTTTATATCTTTAATAAACAAAATTAATGTTTGGCAATGTAACAATGTAACAAGTAATATTTTTATTTCAAATCAAAAAAAGTTGAATTCAACCAAAACAGCCGAATTTTCCACAATTTGAATAGTTGAATTCTTAATTTAAAAAATTAATATCAACCAACAAAAAAACGAATTTTCAATAAAATAATAAAATTTTGTAACCACAGAGAAAATTTTCAGTAATAAAAGAAAGATTTTCAACGAATTAGTTCAACTTTCCTTAAAAAAGTTAAATTCTCATTATCTCAGCAAAAAGCAAAATAGATGATCTTTCTTCCAAAAAATATTTTAATTTTAAATAAAAAAAAGTTTCATTCCACCAAAAAAGGCGAATTTTAAGAAATTCAGAACAATTGAATTTTCAGTTAAAAAAATTAATTATCAACAAAACGAACGAATTTCACACAAAATAGGCCAATTTTTTAATTAAAGAAATTAATTTTCAACACCAAAAAAGGGTTTTCAACAAGTCAGGTCAACTTTTAACCTAATAGTTAATTTTTCAACCGTAAAAGATTTACTCTCATTTCCTCAGCAAAAAATATAATAGTTTATATTTCTTTCAAAAAACTTTTAATTTTAAATTAAGAACAGTTGAATTCAACCAAAACAGCCAATTTTGAACATCTGAATTCACAGTTTAATAAAATTAAGTATAAACCAAGACAAATCAATTTTTCAAAAAAATAGTAAAATTCTTTAACCAAAGAGATTAATTTTCAACAAAATAAAAAAAGGATGTTTAACGAATTAGTTCAACTTTCAATCAAATAATACAATTTTCAACCAGATAAGATGAATTCTTACATCCTCAGTGAAAAATGTAATATTTGATATTTTTCTATAAAAGATTATAATTTCAGATAAAATAACAAAAAAAAATTTTCAACAAAAAAGTTGAAAAATTTTAACCAAAGGGATGAATTAAAAAAATTTATTTTTAACAAATCAGTTCAACTTTCAACCAAGTTTTTAAAAATTTTTTGCCAAAAAGAGGGATTCCTCAGAGAAAAATAAAATCGTTGATATTTCTTTCAACTTTTTTAAAATTTTGTGTTAAAAAAGTTTAATTTAACGAAAACAGTCGAATTTTAATCATCAGTTAAAATAATTGAATTCTCATTTTAAAAAATTAATTAAGAAAAAACTACGAATTTTCAAAAATATAGTTACATTTTTTAACCGAATAGATGAATTTTCAACAAATAAAAAAACGATTTTGAACAAATTAGTTCAACTTTCAACGATGAAGTGGAATTTTCAACCAAAAATATAAATTTTCACTGCCTCTGCGTAGAATATAATAGTTGATGTTTAAACCGAAAAAGATTTTAAATTTAAGTAAAAAAACAGCTCAATTTAAATTCAATTTTAAACAAAAAACAGTTTAATTCAACCGAAACAGCCGAATTTTCGAATGGTACAACAGTTAGATTCTCAGTTAAAAAATTAATTACAAAAAAAATCAACAAATAAATAGTTTAATTTTTTAACCAAAGAGATGAATTTTCAACAATATCAAAAAATGATTTCTCAGTGAAAAATGTAATAGAAAAAAAGTAATATAATTTAAAAAAACGTAATTTATTCTATATAAAAGATTTTAATTCTAAATAAAAAACAGTTGCATTCCACTCAAAAAATAATAATTAAAAACAGTTGAATTTTCAGCTAAAAAATTAATTTTTAGCAAAGAAAAAAAGAATTTTTAACAAGGTAGTTGCAAAGTTTTAACCAAAGAGATGGATTAAAAAAAATAATTTTTGACAAACTAGTTCAACTTTCAACCAAGTAAAAACAGTTAAATAAACCAAACCCGACAAATTTTCAACAGTTAAAATAGTTGAATTCTCAGTTAAAAAAATTATTATCAACAATATCAACAACAAAAAAACGAATTTTCAACAAAATAGTTAAAAATTTTAACCAAAACGATGAATTAAAAAAAAATGATTTTTAACAAATTAGTTCAATTTTTAACCAAGTATTTGCATTTCCAACTATAAAAGATGAATTTTAAACGAAAAATGAAAAAGAAGATGCTTTAACCAAAAAATATTTTAACTTAAATAAAAAACAGTTTAATTCAGCAAAAAATGATGAATGTGAAACAAATTAGTTAAATTTTCAAATAAAAAATTAATTTCAACTAACAAAGATGACCTTTATCCAAAAAAGATGAATTTTTAACTCAAAAGGTCTAAATCTCTATAAAAAAGACGAATTTTCAGCAAAACAGTTAAATTTTCGAGCATAAAATAGCGATCATTAACAAAGTATTTGAATTTTTAACTAAATGCAATTTTCAACTGACAAATTTAAATTCTCAGCTAAATATTTGAATTTCCAAAAAATGAAAAAAACAGTCAATTCATAACATTTTCAACCAAATAGGATGACTTTTCTACCATTAACAATGAATTTTTAGTCCAAAAGGACGTTTTTTTCCAATGATAGTTGAATCTTCAACCAGAAAAGTTTAATTTTCAATAAAAAAGACCAATTATTATCATATGTGTATGTGTATATCTCAAGCTGCCGATGTTTGCTATTAATTGTCTTCTCATTAGAGTCACGTCTAGGCTAATGACTCTTGACGTAATACGTACAAGACCTCATGATATTTTGCACGTGGAGTTAATCACGTCGTCGCTCGCAAATTTAGAAATTTGTCCTCATCTTGTCATGTTAGACTATTTAACTGTGAAAATTCACGTTTATCTCAATTTTGCGCAACAGTCACTCATTTGCGGCCCAGTGAATATACATTACTATGCAGAACCATTATATAAATAACTGCAATGATTGTTGTTCCATATTTTCAAAGAAATTTTTTTCCTAGTTAAATTAAAAGATGTCAAAGTTCGGGAAACCAAATGAGACCAATCTTCGACCGAAAATATTTATAAATTGAAGAAGTAATTCGTTTTTACGGTCACATCAAAATAAAAATAAGCAGTCATCATTTGACATATATTGGTTCTTAGAAAGATTCCTTATGTTTAGCACACAACTGCATGCATTTTTTAAAGGTAACCTAAATATAGTTACAATTACGAGGGTGAATTGATAAGTTTCCGGCCTGACCAAGAGATGGCGCCACTAGGCCTACCTTGAGGTGGCGTTCTATAGTACCATCCTTAGATAGCTTGTAG